>NW_017893512.1:0-63314 GCF_001540865.1 Ananas comosus
ATATCCACTTTAATCTCTCAACCCCTGCAGATTACATAGGTCCACACTGGTACGTACATTGCTCGCTCCAATAAAATCCGTGCAATAATATCCATTTGCTCCGCCCATAAAATTCACCATTAATTGATGCGATACGAACACATTCGTACATCGCTCACGGGTCGTATCCAATCCATTCCAAGATGGATCCTGACCCAGATTTGGCCAGCAAGCGAGTCCGCTATTGAAATCCGAGTGGTTGGGTCTGAAATTTCCCGACAGGTCACATTTATCGAACCATGTTGTTTGGGTCTTCATATTAAATGCATGGACCCGACCCGGACCCATCCCTTGCACCACATTTATCTCCTCATCCTGCTTTTCTTGACCAAGTCCTAGTAGGGTACAAAAAATTACGCGACGATTGTGTCATCGGTGAGACAGTCTAATCCACCATTTAGTATGTTTTCATGTTCGCATCCACAGTTCGGCATGTTTTTAGGTTCGTATTGCAACTGTTGTTGTATGTGATGTGCAGTGGACACAACTATAACTTATTGCGTGCGTCGAGCCATGAGCATTGGAATCTCCAGAACTCGACTATTTAGACTTAAAAATTTAGCATAAAGTCTTAGATGTAATCCATAATATTTTGGAAGTTATCATTTATAGTTGCATGTGATGAGCAATACATTTTTCTATATTATTGATATTTTACGATCGACTTGAGCATTAACTTATTTTTGGGAGAGAAATGCTTAGTGATATGAATCAAAAAGTTATATATGTTACTATACTAAAAAGATTTACCGGTCATTTATTACGTCTATTTGTTTGCTTTTTTATTTTAAGACATTTAGCTTTGAGAGTAAAATTTAGACAATAAAAATCACAAAATCAATAAATTTATACGAATTAGGAGATGACGGGGCTTTTTACGCTGCCCAAATAAACTAATTATTTTAGCTTAAATTCTACTTTTGGAGTATACACCTGGTGCATGCAATAATTTTCCGGCCGCGCACGCGAGCACGCACGCGGCACGACACGACACTGACCTGGTCAATGCGGCCATTCCCTAGCTATGTTTAAATATGAACCAGGCTCTCATAGGCCCCAAAATTCCAAAAAAAAAAAAAAGGAAAAAGAGGGAAAAAAAAAAAAAACTTTAATCACATTGGTCCATCAAAGATACCAAATATTTTACGCCAAAACAAATCAAAGTGGTCCTTGGAATATTTTTGTCACTTATGCCTAATCTTGATGTAAAAAACACAAAATTCGGTCACAGCTTTTTTGTTTTGGCCCCTCTGCCAAACTTTCGTCTTCTTTCTCAACTTTCCAATAACATAAATTATTGTGTGGTAATTTTCCGACGAGCGGAGAAAACTCTAGTAGAGGAAATAAGCTTTTGGTGGGTTCCATCTACCACATCAAACTCTCTTTATTTCGCCATTTTTTAGTTTATTTGAGGAGTTAGATGGTGACTCTTTCTCTACCATTAATTTCGAATGGTTTAAAAAAGATTCTGATAGTAGTTGGATGTAGATTTATTTTACTGACTCCTTTCTCAACGGTCGGTCAATCCTTCAATTTGAGTTAGGAATTGTTACAAAGCGTTTACACTAATAAATTTTTTTTTAGATAATATATTATGTGCTCGGGATAGAAAACTCCTAATTCAATTGGCACGAGACGGACCGTCCCTAGTGCAAGTGACAAAAAGGCTTGATGGTTGGTACCTGAGACCTAAGTTCAAATTCTAGTTTATTCACATTTCTAGCTAAGTTTATTTCTAAATGAAATAAACAAAGTGGGTAGCATGCTATTTTTTTTTTTAAAAAAAAAAAAAATGGCACGAGCTGAGATTTGAATCTTCCACATCTAAGATAGTAGTTATTCGTAACAACAATAGCTATATTTGAAGAAAAACCACGGGCCCATCGAAGCAGGGCTTTACTATATGGTCCTTAGTTGTAATAATCGTCACTGCAATTTAATAGTATTAGAGCAGGAAAAAAATTATAAGCCTTTTTAAATTTTTAGCACCTTTCAAAAATATAAAAATGATGTTTTAGTTATTGCAAATTCGAATTATGAAGGCCCATGAAGGCCCAAACATGATGGGCCAAACCGCAACAGCAACCGCTTCGACTCGTTCGACTCATCTCATTCGACTCGTTCCTCTCCTCCGCGCCATGATCGGAGAGCTATACCCAGGTAGATGATGCGCGGGACTCTTCTTCGTCGCCTCCTCGCCGCCGCCGCCGCCGCCGCCTCGGCGTCGTCGTCGTCGGCGGCGGCGACGGTGGGTAGAGGAGCGTCGTCGTCCTTCTCTCGCTTCGCGCCGCATCTGGCTTTCGCCGCTCGTGCCTCGAGATCCGCGGCGACTCCCGATGTGGGCGGAGGCGACTTCGTCTTCGTCGAGCCCCTTCCTCCTCCGCCTCCCCCCTCGAGCGCGGCCACCATGCCCACTCTCCTCCAGCCGCGCGTCGTCATCTACGACGGCGTATGCCACCTCTGCCACCGAGGTTTCGCTTCGATTCGAATCGTCTTCGCGGATCTCTCTTACTATGGTTTTCTTTTTGTGTGTGTTTGATGATGCTTATATTAGGGTTTTGATCGATTAAACCCTTGTTAGGGTTCCTTAGTGATTTATTTGAACAACCTATCCTCAGATTATGATGCCTTTCTTATGACCGGGAATCTGATTTGATCCCAATTCTGCTTAATGAATCAATCTCTGTCCTAAACGTGACGATTCTTATGGCTTATGTCTATTTAACCTGTTACATTTTCCATAAAAGAACAACAATAGAAGGTAAAACATATTCTAGTATCGATTATTAGACACTGGAATTTTGATTATCAGGCATTTTTTATTATATGAAGCTTTTACACTCAGTAATCCTGCTACAATGATAAATGAACAATACCTCGAGTATGTACTATTAATATTTCTAGTGCGCTGTGTATTCTTCACCTATTATTTTGAAGCCAATGATTCTATAATTTTTCTTTGATCAATAATGTGATTCAAGTTTGGAATTTGATTTTCTATAGGGTTTATCGTCAAGGCTTAATTTGTGCTAATCTATTGGACTTGTATAAATATCGATCAATGACAGTTGATTTTGGCTGAAATGAGAGGTTGATTAACCTTTAGATAACCATTTTGATATTAAAGTACCCATTTGGTGTCTGGCTTCAATATCAAGATGGCAATGTAGTTGTGGTTCTTGTGGTTCTTACTCTCTGTTGCAATTGTTTTGTTATTGTACTTAAAACTATATTAAGTTTGCAAATGCTCATTTCAGGTATTGAGAAATTACTTATGGCATTTTATCTCCTTAATGATGATAGCAGTCCCTGATATTAGGATTACTGTACACCTTTTATCTCAAAGCAATATAATATATAAATAGTTAGAGCCGCTCTGTGATGCATGTTGTTATAAGAGTGTTTTGCTGGATGTACGGAAACCACTCACCATCCTCTTTTTTTTTTGGATTTAAGACATTTTAGTACTTTGTTATGTTAATTTTAGAATTTCCCCTTTCTTTTGAATACTTAATTTAGTCTCTTAATCAACATGCTGATTTGTAATGCATAAATCTAGCGATCACGAGTTTCTACACTGCAGGGGTAAGGTGGGTGATTAAGGCTGACAAGTATGAAAAGATCAGGTTTTGCTGTCTCCAGTCTAAGGCTGCTGAGCCATACCTAAGGCTGTGTGGTGTTGATAGAGAAGATGTACTACGACGCTTTTTGTTCATTGAAGGACCTGAAGCATACTATGAGGGTTCCGCAGGTTAACATTCATACCTTATCTTTAAAATAACCGAACTGTTATCACACATATTGCTTGATCTCTTAATTATTTACCTTCTGGAAGAGTATTGGTTGATAAAATTTGACATTTTCCTTTTTATACAATCCTTGTTTTCATTTTTACATTTGGGCCTGTTGGTTTCAAGGGAAAAAAAAAAAAAAAAAAAACAAGATCATTGTCTGCTATTTGAAATTCGGCCATTGTACTATATTGACACTTCCTCAAATATATCTGCTCAAAGTTCTCACATGCATTTCTGGATTCAAAGATTCTTCATTCCTGGTCATATATGTGAACTTATTAGCATTTTAGTTGGTGCATGTAGTGTTTCTTTTCCACAACTAACACATAGCTTTTGTATTGATCTGATACAGCTGCACTAAAGGTTGCGTCGTACTTGCCATTTCCTTACTCCGCATTGAGCTCTCTGATGATCATCCCTGCTCCATTGAGGGATGCAGTCTACGACTATGTCGCAAAGCATCGATATGAGTGGTTCGGCAAAGAGGATAAATGCATTGTCATGAAAGATACGGATTTGCTCGAGCGTTTTATAGATCGGGATGAGATGCTGGGTGATGGGGATGAAGGTATTAACCGATTCTTTTGATCTCATATCGTCATGCAAGATAAGGAACTGCTTGAGTGTTTGACGGATCGATGTGAATTGCTAGGCGGCGGCAATGACGGCATAGGCCGATTCCTTTAGTCTCATTCAGTCTCAGACTTTGTTCATTCCTAAATGAGTATTGCTGCTATAAGAGGTATGATCCGATAGCCTCTTCTTCTGAAATTATGCTTAACAGGAAAAAGTTCTTTAGTTTCTACTGGTGACTCGCAGAACCCCTTCAGTAAATTGCCAGAAATAATTTTCCTAAATACATGTATAGACAGCAATTTGGTTCTTTTATATCATCCTACAAAAGTTTCCCCTTTCTGATTTATTATGTTTAGTTTAGGTTCTTTTGTTATTGTATTCTGTTCGCATGTCTGATCATCTGATTGAAAAGTTGAAGCAAATGAACTTGAGCAAATCCGCAAACAAAGCAACAAAGAGGATAATAAAAGTTTCATTGCTATAACAACAAAAGAAAAACTTCCTACATTTTGCCTGCTTATCACTGTTCAGTAATAAACTGACATAACCAACTGATAATACTCTCAATAGCCTATCACTGTTTGTAGTTCAGTTACAGCCGCGAAGGCAAAGATCATCCGTCTCAACATTGATCTAATAGGCGTTACGCCTGTTTGCAAGAAAGATTTTCAGTCTTCAGTCCCTATCTCCAGTCCATTCCTTCCAATCCTTGTCGATGTGCTTTTCGGCCCACCAGACTGCCGCCCGAGCGGCTTGAGGCGCCCCCGGAAGCCCCTTCTCTCTGATAGTGTCGGCCATGTCGATGAAAGGTATAACCAAGAGTGTCCCAGGCCCACCGTATTCTGCGTGTAGGAAATTACTTAGGATCTGCCAACAAAAAGAAGCACATTAGTTAGAAACTGAATACGCGTGCTGGTGCACAAAAATGATTATGCAAAACAATTTATTGATGTGCTTGAATAAGTAGAGGTTATAGGTCTAACCGAGAAACCTAATTCCTTGGGTGTTTTGATGATGTAGTTAAGGATTTTAAAGACATTAAGGTCATATGGAGGAACCTAATAATGCCTTTGATTAAACAATTTTTTGACTGCTCCTCACCTGTTCAAACAATTTGTACTAGCCCAACACGCAATTATTTGGACACCGACGAGCAAATTATTATACTAAACATTACCTAATAAAGGATAACATTAACTAATAAAGGAATTAGAAAGGAAACAAAAAAAAAAAAAAAAATCTAACCTCGGTGCAGATGTCGACGATTTCCTCAACAAAATCGCCGAAATACTGATTCTTCTCGGTCAGCCTCGCAAGCATATGAGTCCTAAACTTGTCGGTCTCCTGGATCCAAATATGTTTACGAACAAAATCAACTTTAAGGTGTACACAAGAAGCGATCTCCTTCGTATTCAAATTTTATTAGTCCTTTGAAAACGGAAAATTCTCAAGAAAGTTTTTTTATTTTTTTTAATTTTTTTTTTTTGTTAAACCATGAAGATGTGATAAGGAGAAAACAGCAACGATAGGGGAAGGGGGGGGAGCTTACAGCGTCAGCGAATTCGGGGATTGGGTCGGGAAATTTGTACTCAGTGGCCCTACAGAGGAGATGGGGATGGGTCGAGTGGGAAGTGGGGGAGGAGATGGGAAGTGGAAGTTGGAGAGGAAAGAAGCGATGATGGGTTGTTCTTGAAAGGGTGGAGGAAGAGGAGGGATAGGGAGACCGAAGACAACATGCTTGGAAAGATGAAGACGAAGACGAAGACGAAGACGAAGAGAGAGAAGAGCGGCCGTGGAGGAGGGGGGGACTACGAGAGAGCAGAGGAGAAGAGGGTGGTAGCAGAGATGGTGGGCATTTGTTGGAGCTACAAGTAGGGAGAAGCAGAAGAGGGGATAACGCTGCGGCTCCCCCTAACCCTGTCGCCACCATCTCTGCAGCGCTTCCTCTGAGTTCTGAGTCGAGCTCAACTCAAGTCTCATCCCATATATTATTTCTCTGTGGAGTGTGGAATAGGAAGAAATCTAGCTAAATTGACGTTTTCAATTGAGTTGAGATGAATTATGAGGCAGGGCGGATTATGAAATATATCTCTTTAACCCGTTTCGTATTCGGGGCGGGAGGTGAGGTGTGATTTTGGTAGTTAGGACCGGAGGTGAGGTGGGATTCCTGCCTTTAAATCCGCTCCGCTTGCATCCCTAGGTGCAAGTGTAAATACAGTAGACTTCCTCGCGGTACAGGGCGGTGGTGGTGGGTACTTCCCGTGGATATTTCGAATTACACAAGAAAAGAAAATGAATGGGCCTGGGTCGGCCCAGAGCTTACAGGCCACATAATACACCTCGAAAAGGAAAAGACAAATACCCCTGTAGGACCAGTGGCACTGCACCCTGCAGATTTCATGGTTGTACTAATGCAGATAAAATTGTACCGCGACCCGCCTACTGTAGATCATTCGAGTTGGTTAAATTAAATATTCATCAAATATAGTAATTTTGTTAGCTGAAAATATGAAATGATTAAATCTACTAAAATTGTCAATAAACCTTTTAATTTAACTAATTAACATCCTTGATTTAGAGAAATAAAAAACCAAAAAAGCATTAATTAAGAGTTGAGAGGTGAATTTTAGAATGGCCTATAGATTTCTGTACAACTTTTTACCCGTACGCAAGCGCTACACCGGAAAACGTGGAACTAAATACGGGTACTATAAAAGGAGCAAAGAGGGTGCTCCATTCCGTTTCTTCCAGAAGCGCTTTTGCAAGCCATGGGACCTCCCTCGCAGCTGCTTCCGATTAAACCCTTGGATGGCGCCGCGGGCTACAGCCGATGGAAGGAGTCGATCCTCCTCCGCCTCCTCACCCTCGGCCTCGCCCACGTCCTCCTCTCCGACGCGACCTCGGGCGACGCCGACGCCGATGCCGATGCCGCCGCCGCCGCGCAGTGGGAGCGCGACGACGCGCTCTGCCGCGGCCACATCCTCCACACGCTCTCCGACCGCGTCTTCGCCCTCCACGTCCACCGCCGCACCGCGCGGGCCCTCTGGGTCGGCCTCCGCAACGCGTACGAGGCGCTCCCCCCCAAGCACCGCTCCGCCCGAGCGCTCGCCGAGTTCGAGTTCTCCCCCGACGCGCCGATCCCGGAGCAGCTCGCCGAGTTCGAGGCCGTGGCCGCGGCCTCGGGCTACGACCTCTCCGACCCGTACGTGTACATCGAGGCGAGCTCGAAGGTGGCGCCGCTCTACCCCGAGTACTGGATGTTTAGGAAGGAGGAGACCATGGACGAGGTGTGGAGGATCGTTCGACTGGTGGAGTCCTACAACAAGTGGAGGGAGCAGCGAGAGGATACAGAAGAGGAAGAGGAAGCAGCAGCGAGTATTGTGGCGAAAACGGTACGATGCTACAACTGCGGAGGGCTAGGGCACATGGCCAGGAATTGTGCGAGGTAAAAAAGCTGTTCAGAGAAGCTTTTGAATGGGCCAAATTAGTTGTTCGGTTCGTAGGGTTGGAGCTTATAATAAAGCCTTTTGGATTAGATTAGATTAGCGCTACAGAAGGGAACTTTGATTTTGTGAATGCTTGTTTGATCGGAGAAGATATTACTACTAGTTTACTCATATTTCTCTTTCCTTCTAGTTTTGCTTTTGTTCTCCCGATAGTGTATTCTTGCTGCAAATCATGAAACCAGTTCCCTATATTGTTGCAGCAAATGTAACTACTCAATCGAGATCTTTTTGCAGTATCAGCCCGCTCCTCTGATGCCCAACAGTAGGAAAGATGGAACATTCACTAGTGCAACAACAAAAAGTTTGAGAGTCAGAATAGGACTAACAAAATGTGTTGTTCATTAGATCACTTGATCAACTTCTTTTATCAAAAAGTCGAGAGGTAACTGCAGTTAGCGTCGGGAGGATTGCTTATCAAAACATAGTGCAACTCAAAAAAGGATTATGTTACGCCATTAGAACTTCACATTATGTACAACAGAAGGCCAAGATTACCATCACAGGTTCCTCTCATGCGGTTCCAGCCAGGGAAATCCAAGTATGTCGAACACGTCTTTCTCCGTATCGCAACTCACCATCGTGCCTGCTTTTGTCCCCTACATCATCGAAATGGAAAATCTCAGATAGTTACAGAAAAGAGAAGCCAAAACCGGAAAGGTAGGAAATTTGCTTGTAATGGTAGTAGTCGTACTCGCTTGCCAGCTGAGCCCTGAGTTGCCAGATAAAGCCCCGTGTCGTCGAGTCTATACCCTTTGGACTCGGCTAATAATCTCAATCTACATATCGCACAGTTTATTGATCAAATTTATGCTTTTTCACAATTTAGAATATATATATATATATACCATTGGATATAGTGGCAAAAGAAGACGCATAACACATTAATACCTCCGCAGTTTCCTGCGAATATAACTCTCACATGCAAGTCATAATCAAATTGAAAGTGCAAGCGATGAACACATTCTTAACGGAACACAAGCAGGGAGCCACTGCCGTAGTCGGATTCTTTTCATTTCCTTTTTTCACCCCCATTGGAGAGTATAATCAATGGTCATTGCTATCTAGGATACAAGCCACTAAAAGCACAAGCAAGAATACATCTCTGAGGTAGAAAGATACTCTAAAATCTAATTCAACTTATCTCTTGACGTTGGATCACCAACCATAAAGGATGTTTGATCCTCTAGTATTAAGAAACTATACCAGGTCAAACACCTTATATTTTATCGTTAAGTTAATTTGACAACTACAAACCTGATATGTGATCCATCACCAGATAGTGCCCAAAAAATATACAATTAAAAAGTATAAGAAAATGAAATTTACTGAGAAAGCCTATACCTCCTGTTTAACACATCGTTTCCGGTCCATGCAATTAGCCCAAATGCATATCTGTTCCTCGGGTATACCTGTCAGGGTGACATATATATCGAGACTTTAATCAGCAATTCACAGAGAATGCTCAGAACCTAGCAACATAAAATAAGGACTTGCAGCAATACTAGCACCTGTCCGCAGCAATACTAACACCTGTTCGCAGCAATACTAGCACCTGTTCTATCAGCTTGTTCAAACATTCTAATCCCATAAACCAATTGAAGAGGGAAAAAACAAGGTAGTGGGGTTGGGTTGTTGTTGCGGTGGGGGGGTAATAGACTAACATCAGCAGAACCCAGATTTACTATTGTACCTTAAAGTCAATGCGATGTCGCAGCTCTTGACCAGGATATGTGCAAAGACCAAAGTATGTGTCAACCCCAGAATCTGTTCCCTACATTGCCGCATTAAATATTTATCAAAATGACTTCTTTAAATGTGAGGAACTACCATAAAGCAGTTATAAAAAAAAAAAAAATTTAAAAAGGAGAACATCTCCAGGAAGAACAGGATTACTCCATGTCAGGAGCTAGAAATATCAGCAGGATTTGAATGCGAAAGGACAATCCTACCATATGATGAAGCAATGTTTATTTCTCTCAATCTTTTGGATTCACAATAAAAATAAGTTGCGTCAAATGTTTCCAGAGAAATTAGTTTTATTATGTTAAATTAACAATTGTGATTCTTTTTGCCTCCCTTTCTATTATGAGATTACAACAATAGCAAGAAAAAGGAAAGCATTTCACTACACAACTTATATCAAAATCAATAACTTCACCTAATATAGCTATTCTCCTCTTTTAGTATTAACTGCATGAAAGTCAAGGGAAATGAGTATAGAAGAAACAAAAATGAATGTATGATCCCAATACTTACATCAGTGCTATGCATGCTAATTACAAGATCCTCTCTCAGAAAGTTGATGCCTTTCAAATATTGGATATACCTACGTAAAAAGCCTTTGTGGCTGGACAAAACAAAAAAGAAAAAAAAAAAGTATGTGATGTGTCGGCAACATAAATAGGCAGGATAAAATGATTATATAAAAAGGTTTAAACATTTAAATGAGATAAATAACAAATGATATCATGAAGAGCAAGCAACGGAAAAATAACTTTCGTGTTTATATTAATTAAATATGAAAGTTATACATTGCTGGAAACAAATTGATTGGCAGAAAATTGACACTAGAGCATGTTGCTTTCCCAGAACTAAAATGTCAAAACACACACAATGCATCAAAAAAGAGAAGCATGAGAAAACAAAGTGAATATCATAGAGATGAATGGCCCATGTTTCTGAATCAATGGCCCATGTTTCTGAATCAATTGAGTGGCAATTATTAAATTTATTAATGCATTCGGCAGTTTACCTTTCCCCATCAGGATGAGTGATAACGATATCCAAGTCTCCACAAGAAGATTTGCCACGTCTATAAGATCCCCCACAAACAACAATTATCTTCAACACCTCAATAGATCGCCAATATTAGGCATAAGCAAAAGATTCAAGCATTTAGTTTCAAAAGGACTAAAAGAATTATGTCAGTCAGATCGAACTGAATTACGCAGTAACAATGAGCAAATATTTATCAAATAAATAGAGAATGAAATCTAAAATAACTTCCTACCACAGCAAGAATACACTGAGACCTTCACATATCTATAGGACCATATCTTCCATCAATGCAAGGGCGACAATATATTGTTGCACTGCTTACTATCCTTTTTAATATTGTTATCTTTGGGAGCTATTAGGTTGAACATTATAACTTGTTGCAAGTGTGGATGTTCTTCCTCATCTCCTAACTATCACTAGTATTAACCCAACATAATAATGTGCTAGCCATTACAATGCTAGCGTCAAACTAAGAGTATTTATCTGTTTGGAATCGATAGAGACTATGTTCTCAATTGTGCTGTGATCTCTTTATGCCCCTAAGGTCAAATTAAAGGATCGGCTTCTCTTAGTACTGATTAGTACTGATTAATAATTAGCAAAATACAACAACTCTGCATAGGCATTCACTCATCACCTGATAGTAGAATGTTGCTATATAGAGCAGGTATGGATCTTTATCTGTTAGTTATTTGAATTTCATAGTGAAGTAGAAACGTGCTATTCGCTATAATTGAGTTAACATGCCTGTATTCTGATTCCACAACGAAATGTTAACGACACTCATTAGACCTCTATAACTTAAAAGAATAAGTAACATTACGATGACAAATTCCTATTTATAGCAATTTTACTGAGCAATTTGATTGTCATGTCCTCAATTAGATGGCATTTTAACTAGAGGTCTTCACAGAAAAAAGGAGAACCACAGAGTGGGAAAATGATACAATTTGAACCACACACTAGAAAATAAAACAACGCAACATGCTGAGGGATATTTTGAAGTTTTTCCTCCAGAAAATTAATGATAAGAAAAGATGAAATTCTACAGAAACCAACGGGAAACAATTTTTATAATGCTCACCCCAGGTTGAATATCTTGTGCAGCTTTTTGTAACATCATCTCCATATCTTTAACCTAGATGAGTGAGGAAAACAAAAGAAATTCAGGGATTTCATCACTAAAGTAGAAATCCAACCTATAGAGATAATACATAACACAGTTGCACCTCATGTCGTGGAATCCTTTTCTTAATGTCATCAAAGAATTGTAGTCCTATCCTCTGAGCATTTGTCAGAGACTCCTCATTTTTCAGATCATCAAGCGTACGATATCCTTTCTCATATAATTTTAGAGCAGTTGCAGGACCAATTCCCCAAACTTCACCAAATAGACTAACAGTTCGTACCTTCAAAAAACGAAATTAGTGATGATAAAAAATTAATCAATGCCAGTAACTGAATTAGACCCAAATATATTATATGCGAGAGGTAATAACATGCACTCGCATTAATATGCACTCGCACTCATAAAAAAGAGAAACTAGGAGAAAATTAGGGTGATGGAGTGGAGATGTAATCAACCATCCCTAGCGCAAGTGGCAAAGAGCTTAATGGTTGGTACCTGAGGTCCCAAATTCAAAGCTTAATGGTTGGTACCTGAGGACCAATTCCCCAGTTAAGTTTGCTACCTTTCTCTAAAAAAAAAAGAGAGCAGAGATGTAATAATATGTGCTCATAATACTTTTTCACATGTGAGAACACTAAAAACCCCATGTGCTTATACGAACACTCATCACTAGTAATACACCTCTATAAAGTTTTATGCAATACCTATCAATAGTGATAAACATCACACATTGATCACGTATTAGTATAAAATTGCCTTACCTTTTCATCATTCTCAAAGTGCTCCAATTTAGATAACTTCCCCGTGGTCACAATTTCATGAATCTGCACAATAGCATTTTCTTACCCCTCATAATTTTAGGAGATGGTATTTATTACAAAATTAACAAAAAAAAAAGTTTATTCTACTTACACCAACACGCGCTATATTATAAAATGAACATGAGCAAAAAGCCGGTAAATATTGCTAAGACGAGAGACTATATGATATATCAAAATATAAAAGGCACAAAGCAAGATGTAGCGAAAGCTATTAACTTACATGATCCTGCAAAGATTTCCCAATTGCAGGTAAATGCTTGACTTGATCAACACTTCCAATTTTGAAGGGTAGCTTCTCAATGACCGGGATAGCTTTGTAATAGCTGAATGACCTTCTGTCATCTCCTAAGGCTTTGGGGGGACAAAAAACAAAAAAAAAATGTTAGAAAGAGAGTTGATTCCCGAAGTTTGGTAAGATCAAGGACAGCCAGCTTCAATACCTCTGTATATGTTGATGAGTTTCCCAAATATTTCAGTGATATTCTTGTTTAGATCTGGTGGACTGTACAGCGAGGACGTGGGGTGCTCTGAAAGACCTGTCTGATGACATTAATTCATAAAGAAGAAAAGAAGAACATTAGTTGTGCAAGGAAAAGCATCCGCCTTGCTAAAAAACGACAAAGAAACAGGTGAATGCAATCTTTTTTCTTTTTTGCCCTGACAAGTAACGCATGCATCTATTGAAAGCTTGAAAATGACCAAATCGAGTTTTTTCAAGAAAATAATTGCTTTTTTCTACCAACTGAATATAATGCAGAAAAAATAAAAGGAAAAACGAAGCAGATTCGCTTTATTGCTAGCAAGATTAGTAGCCAACAGAAATAACAGAAGCTGGATGTATCAGTTACAGTAGCTAAGAATCAGCAATTATTGTGACTATGGAGCATCGGTATTCATCACATAATATGTCTAGAAATTAATCAAAACATTTTTATTTTTTCTCAAGAAGCTATTTCTCCTCCTGCTTATTTTTGTAACGGTGTCCTGTACCTATATTGAACAAGAGAAAAGGGAAGTTCCCTACAAAGCGTAAGGCGTATAGGGGCCAAACAAACTGTTGCCCCATCATTATTTGCTAGTAATGGTACTAAATTTTGTACGCCCGCTGCTCATTTTATCCTATCCATGACCAATTGCCAGGGCAAAGCATGGTAAAATTAAGCTAACATGATAGTCGTCGGCACATAAACAATAACAGCCGACGTCAACAAAGATGAAGGCAAAAAATAGAACGATAAAAGTAAAATGGCTATTAAATCCACAAAACACTTTGCCAGTAATTGGAACTAAAGCGTCGATGGTATTACAAGCGAACAGAAAAGGACTTCATGAACACCACACCTCAGCATCCGACCCGACAGGAGAACTGATGCTAGAGTTGGCAGCTTCAGAGCTACTTCTGCTGCCGAGGCGACTAGGTCCTTTCTCGATCGTCGCCTGCTCGTCTACATGCTTGCATGCATCTCGGTGACCTGCTGCGCGAGATTCACCCTGACGATTTTCTACGGAATCCGCTGATGATTTTTTAATTTTCTTGATATGCGGGGATGCATCATCATCACCATCTCTAGCCTCGGCTGATTCATTCGGTTCTTCGCCAGACTTGTCGGCCTCGTCTAACCTGAGAGTGTATGGATATTCAGGCACCTTCTCGCCTGATCTCAGACAATTCTCCAGCCACTGATAGGGAAGTAAACTCTGCAGCATTTGGTACCAGTGTTATTTATTTATTTATTTAGAATGATTGATTCCAAGGAGCCAAACCTCCTCTTATTTCATGTTCACGGAGCATCAGTGATAGGTTCATAATCACCCCTCTGAAGCGATTGAGCTGCTCGCGGCCCACTTGTTGGAGAAGGAAATGGGAGCTCATGGCGAAGACATGCGTGACCCTCTTCGACAGAGTTTCCTCGATGGAAGCTCCCATCTGGATCAGCTTCTGCTTCCACACCTACGCTCGAAATTAAGGGGAACAAAAAAAAGGGAACAGAAACCAACCCTGTTGGATCAACTACGTTTGGTGGAACTCGAAAGGGTGTTATTTATTTATTTATTGCTATTACCTGGAGCCGTCGAGATTGGACGCCCCTTGCGACGAGGAAGACGACCATGCCGTGGAAGATGCCGCTCGGGTCCGGGGAGGGAGGCCGCTCTCGCTGCTTCTTCTTCTTCTTCTTCGGCGCCATCTCCTCTTCTTCTTCTTTTTTTCCCTCTTTTTCTTTTTTTGGGGCTCAGCAGTCAGCAACTGGTTCTTGGCACGAAACCGACCCTTCCGGTTAGTTCCGAGCCCACCACTGCTCGGA
The DNA here is from genome assembly GCF_001540865.1 of Ananas comosus. NCBI lineage: Eukaryota > Viridiplantae > Streptophyta > Magnoliopsida > Poales > Bromeliaceae > Ananas > Ananas comosus. The sequence continues at coordinate 14,947 of NW_017893512.1, forward strand.
GTCTTTTCTGGGTGGAGAAAGGTTCTCTCTTTTTTTCTTTTCTTTTTTTTTTTTAACGTTTTCTTTCTTCTTCGAAGGGAGCCAACCCGTCCTGGGCCAGACCAGGCCCATGAAGAGAGATACAAATCGGCCGACTGATTTTGGGCCCGTATTTTGGAAATTTTCTGAAACATATCTGTCTGACAGTCCGGCCCTCATCCTCTCTCCAACGATCTTGATTCTCGAAAGATCGTAGTATTATACCATTCTCGTTCTGTTTTAACATGCGCAAAGTTTTTCATCCTTCGCCAAAAGTATCAATCAGTTCAAAAATTAAGAGATTAATGTTGGAAAAACAGGGTAAGCTGGATACTTTGGCTAGAAGAACGACACATAAAAATACGAGAGCAAAATCAGATGGATTTAGTAAGCATCTTCTATCGTCGGAACAGCTGCAGTTGGACGGCAGTACATACAGGCGATTAGATAGATATAAGGTTTCAGACTGCATTTAACAGATACTCCAAAATTTTCAGACTCAACAATGCAGCAGAGAGCAAACTGCGAAAGGGCAACAAAACCCACCGCCATCACTGGCAACTTCGTAGACCAGAAATGACGAAATGCAGCAGAAAATTTAATATGTAATAATGTGAAAAATCAAAATTTTGAGGTAAATCACATAAGAAACTGTAATTTTGAGAAAGCGTGCGCCATTGTAATATCAAAGATAAAAAGGAAACTTGAGCAGTTGAATCCAAAATAACATATCCGAATAGACCCATGTAACAGATTTATTATACATCAAAACCAGAGGAGTCTTGAACTTGAATAGCAATGGAGCGGGAGCACATAAAATGCACAGAGACTTGTTCTTTTATTATGCAAACTAGTTACAACAGCACTGCCTCCTTTAGTTCTTTGTTGTTGCCACTGCAAAAATCTCATAAGTGCAAGCTGAAAAAGTAGAAAAGAGAAAAATAAAATCAAAATGAGTTTGTTTCTAAGAAGCTGCACAAGCTTTCAGGGGTGAAAGTAAAGGAACAAAACACAGCAGATAAAACGGATAATAGCTTTTCATCTCCTCCAGCACCATTCGACGTTCTAATTCCTTATTCATATTTTCATATTTGCACATTTCTCCAAGTATGTAGCAAATCACAAATCACAAGTTTCAAACTACAAAAGAAAGAAAAAGAAACCCCTACGATCATATTCAGTGAAAGTTCCCTGTTCTAATTATCTTTTGACTGTGCAAGCAACATTAAGGAATCAGGACTAGACAAGCCAAAAAATGGCGCCCAAGGGATGTTCACAGTAGAAACATACGAAAAACCAAACTACTAGCGGGTGCACCATAGATTACTCCAGAAAAGTGAGTACGTATAATCAGCGCGCACATGCAAGCACATTCAAACAACATTATGGGATGTTCGACCAATCTGCGTTTAGATTATTGATAGTCATTGGTTCTGAAGAGAGAATATATTTGATGCCGACTACAAGCGAAAAAGGAACCATTTCATGCCAATGTAAACAAATACCGTGTTGAATAAATAACTCCATGCCAATATAAATGAACATGTTCCTATTACTGTAAGTACTAAATAAATTAAGCAAGTAAAACAACATTCAGCTACCATAACATAATAGTAACATCATTTTTGAGTAGAAGTATAACAAATAACATAAAAGGGGGAAAAAAATTGAAGTACTTTGTGATAATAAATCATACCAGCAATTACAAGCATTGTAAGGGCATTTCCGATTTTTGACACCTGCTTGACACTACTCTTGTATGATTTGAACTTCTTCAGTGCAGGATCCTCTTCCAATAGCTGTGATTACAATGCATTGCAAAGCATGATTAACCAAAAAAAAAAAAAAAAAAAAACCTTTTATCATTTTACCTCAAAAAGTTATCTGTTTAAGATGACAAGAAATGTCCACCACTCAAAAAAAAAAAAAAAAAAAAAAAAAAAAAAAAAAATTCAAGAAGTGTCAACAAGATCTCAGCTTTCTATTAGTTTAGGCAAGAAAAGAATAACAATTCCCTTCTTATCCAATAAAAGAACCCAAATCTCTCCCTAAATCTCGATCCATAAAGCTCGAATATCAGAAGATAGAAACCCTAATTCACAACAAATTTGCGAAAAAAATAAAATAAAAGAAAAAGGGAACTGGGAGAAGAGTGGATCGCTCACCGCCTTCTCACGAGCTCCGAGCTCGACATGATAACCACGGCGCGGGAAGTGAGGGAGCGACGGCGGTGGAGGCGCCACCTGCGGAGAGACGAAGAAGCAGAGGGATCAGAGATCGGAGAGATCGATCAAAGAGAAACCTAATTAGGGTTTTGAGAAGGTGAAGAGAGAGGGATCGACCTGCGAGCGAGGGCGACGTAGGGAGGAGAAGAGGTTGGAGGCCATGGAGGAAGAAGAAGACGACTCGAGAAAATGGAAACGATCGCGCGGGCGAAAGAGAGCAATGCGAGTTTTGGGCGTAGGTTGAAAATCCTGCGGGCGCTCGCACAGCGACGATAAAAATAAATAAAAGTTACGCCGTACATATTACTATTACAAAAATAAAAAAGTAACGAATTATTACATTTTTAGTTGTCACTAACAGTTACGTAACTTACGTTCCAAGCGGATCGGGACGAAAACTCCACCAAGCAGGATCCACTTGCATCCCTACCATTCTTGGAAGTAAAATTATTGATTTACAAATATCCCTCTATAGATTCATTTTTGAATGAATTTTCAAAGGTCCATAAGATGCTAAATTTATGATGGCATCGCAGCTGCAATGAACAGATCAAAGGTCCATAACTAAAATTTACATTATTCTTTTCCTCTTAAACTAGAAGCAAATACCTACTGTTTAGTACTACAACATTAGTAGGCATCCTTCAAAGACTAAATAATTCAAATGGCAAACAAATATGTCCACTAAACTACACGGAAAACCTACATTATATAACTGTGATTTCCAAACATGCCAGTCAATATGGTCATACGCAATCAACAATTTCTTCAAAAAGGAAACATTACATTCTTCACAAATTACAAGATTACTGGGCAGCTCGCAACTGCATTGTCCACTCGGCATTGCTTCGTGATTCTCTCTGTGTTTGAACCAGCAAAAATGCCTCCGGTATCGACATCTAGCCTTCTTCTGCTCGTCAACTAATAGAGATGGTAAGATGGGGGCGACATTTATGGAACGGCACACCTTTTGTATTATCCAAACTTAAAAGTATGAGATGGACCATTTGTTCGGCTATGGTAGAAATGCTTCTGCAATCACTTGGTTGGAGATGTGAACCGTTGTCGGTCTCTCTTTCGGTTCGGGCCTTTTTCCTTTGGAGAAGATGTTTTACCAAGGCCAGCTTGGCGCATTTCTGTTGAGAGATTCAACACAGATCTAACTGTAAATTTTAAAAAATGCATCCTTACGTATATACCATACATATCGAGATGATAATGATTACCTCTTCCTCTCTCAAGCTCCATATCCAGCTCTTCTTTCCACTTCCTTTCTTTCTCAGAGGCGCTTACACTGCTCAAAATGCATTCTTTTGGATCAGACGACACAGATAATGATACCAAGAGAGAGATAGGTAAAAAAAAAAAAAAAAATACTAAAGAAATTTGGTTACAATATTTTCAATTGATTAACTTGCTAGTATTCATTTATCACTAAACCTTTCAAGTTCTTTAGGGAGATAAGTTAAGGTATCCAAGTACAAATCTTATATCAATCATAGATGTCAGCTAACAAACCTTGCGCTGGTTGGTTCTTGTTTAGCATCTTGAAGAGAATCGCCCCACTCAGGAGAAGCTATTTCTCTTAAAATTCGACTATTCTCCAAAGTGCTGACCGAAGCACGCATGCTGCAGCTCCCAGGGCTCAAATTATTATTATTCTCATTATCAGACTGTGGCGTAGATGTCCCACTAACAACCTTCTTTGGTGAAGACTTGCATTTAGGAGGCAATTTTGAATTAGCCATTATATTTTCATTGCAAATACTGGTAACACATCGAGAATTGGTGGCATTCAAGGTGTTGTAGAACTCATATAAAGGTGTCTGCAGCTTCTTCAGATCGAGGGCCTGATAAGCAGTAGCAATTTTTTCAATTTATTTGCAAATCATTACAAGGCTATCAAATATGATCAATTGTATATATGCACGAAGAATAGTAACGTAAACAAATTGCATAAGAATTCTTGTAAGCATACCTTCTCATCAAGAAAAGCCCTAATTTTTGACTCTGTGACTTCATCATCATCATCACACATTGAGTCACAAGGGAAAGTGAACTCATTTTCCCTATCCTTACCACCGTTGGGAGCACCATTTAACAATTCACCAAAGTCTTTTTGACTCATTTTTATTTCTGCACTTATCTTGAGATTGCATGGCCACTCATCAAATGGTTCAGACATTGGATTGAAGCTCTGGCAAAAAAATAAAAGAATAAATAATACAAAAAAAATCTCAATTATCTAACTACTGAAGGTAGTATGTGGTTTAATCATTCCACTGAGCAGTAAGCAATCAAGGACAAAACAAAAATCATACTGATCCAACCACTGGAAAATCATCTGCATCAGCAAATTGACACATGTCGTCATTGTTCATAGAATCCCAGATTGGACCGGCTCTCAAGACGTTATTAGATTTCATAGTTGAGCAGCTGCAATGATCACAGTTATCATTATTCAAGCCGTTAAACAGATTTGAAGGTATACATAATCCCCATAATTCAAGCAGTTTTTTCATTGCATCTGACGAACAAAAAAGTGTCACCAATACTTACGAGTTATTTGCTTGCAGTTTAGATGCCGCATGCTCAATTTCGGAGGACTCCTGTCATGGGGCATTATCAGGGTGATAAATTCTAATGCACAGGTATTTAATGAAATAAAATCAACTGGTTGCTGTAGGCCAGTTTAACCTTGTTCACAACACGACTTGATTGATGTGGATCCTCAATTTCTCCCGTAACAAATGGATGCTGCTTGGAAATATTTAAGGAATCAGGATTTATCTCAGGATAATTTACACAACAGGATGAACACACAGAAAATAATTTAACATACTATAATGATCTACTATTTTGATACAATTAACACACTCAAAACAATAGTACCTGGAGCAGATCTGATGCAGTAGGCCGCAAGCTTGGTTCTCTGAAAAAAGAATGTCATGATACAAGTAAGAACTCACAAATGAACCATAGAAGAAATAAAATGGTCCACTGAAAGCAACATCATGACCAACTTCACTTGACATCCCAGTTGTTTCAGAATACATTCCCCAAGTTCTCTTCAAAAGTGAAAGCAAGTCAATAGATGGTCATATTTTTAAAAAGGACTGACAAAGATGATCAATTAAAAGATCAATTTACAGCAACTGTGATTATTAGGTAAAACTGTTGAAGGGAAAAGCTCCTCCAGTCTTATTAATACATAATATTGAGGGATAGGATAAATGTTTGTCTTAGGACCTCTTTGCTTTACCGGAGCTTCTACAAAGGCGCAGTTTGAGCAGAGTAGTTTGATGAAACACAAATATTTTATAATTCTCAAACAATTTAATTTGCGTGTTATTATTCATTGTAAGTGCTCATGATTCAGACACTTTTCAGAAGTATGATGTTTAAATGAAAGGTAATTTACTGAATGCGACATGAGAATGCTGCAATGATAATGAGTTAGGGGCTAAATCGACTTTTAGCTATATAATCATATTTTCCTGCAATTAACCTTATACTGGAAGAGTATGGGTGCAACAAAGTAGAGAGAGAGAGAGAGAGAGAGAGAGAGAGAGAGAGAGAGAGTTATGTACATACTCCTGTAAGCATTTCAGAAGAAAATCCTTGGCCTCCAAGGAGAGATGCTCTGGAATAGGTGGATGTGACTTTGTTGTCCCCACATGGAATAATGCGGCAACCTGAATAAATTTGTAGTGCTGGTCAAATAATGGAAGTTTTGCAATGAACTAGATTTATTTAAGTTCAAAAAAAGATTTACAATGAACTGGATTTATTTGTCTTATTTTAAACAGTAAGCTTTACCTCTTGATATTGCTGGCTCCACGGCGGTTTACCAGTAGCCATTTCAATAACAGTACAACCAACACTCCAAATGTCAGCAGAGCTGAGATGGACCACACACACGTGACTTAAAAATAAAAAAAACAACCGAATGCAAGATGATGTTTTACAAAATTAGTGAAAGACTTATCAATAGAGAACTAGGTTAGTTATGAGGAAATTTAAAAATTATGCGCTAGCATGACTTTCAAAGTACCATTATGAAACTGAAACTTCTATAGAAAAAACAATAAGCTATTCTTCTCCACACAAAACCATCAGAAATAACAATAAGCTACAAGCCAATTCACTTGGGAAATATATAAATATCTAAAGTTTCAACATATACGTCTTTAATTCTACATATTATCATTCATTCATTGATTAAAAGAAATAGGGAAAGATTTTCAGCATCTGGACTAAGAGGACATTGAACTAAGAACATTTAAAAGCAAAGAAAAATACCAGGCTCTCAAATCCAAATAATTCTAAAAAACAATTAAAAACAGAGCAGTAAGGCAACCAACAAAAATTTCTAGCCCTTACAAGCTATGTCCACTTTGAACAATTACTTCTGGTGCCATCCAATACGGAGTACCTTTCATAGACTTAGCAGCTGTCATAGTTGCCTAGTAAAATATGAAAGCCACTAATTAGCCAATGAAGTAAAACAATAAGATAAAAATATATGAACACTTAAGGCGCTAATAGTGAAGAAACAGAAATCAGGGTACAAGAAAATTTCCTGTTTTGCAATAAACATGTCTAGGAATAATTCGATTCTTAATGTATCCTCTTCCAACGAAATTTGTTTCCTCCTCATAACGATAACCTTAAATAAAATGTGAAAACAATATCATGTATGTCCAGTAATCTCGGCATAAAACCTCAATCAAGTTGAGAACCCAGGGATTTGGCCAGTCAACACTTCCTGCTTGTCCTTGTTTCCTTCGTTTGCTTGAGTAAAAATGTAAAATTTTCTCATTGAAAATAAGCAGCAAGAGTAGTTATTTAAGCAGTTTGAGAAAATGACTAAAACATAACATGGTCCTTAACTAACCCTCAATTGCCAATTTAGAGAAGTACTTAGATGGGACAGATACACTTTTGACTCAATTGCAACCAACTCGCACAATAATGTACATAAACCCAAGAACACATCAGATAAATAGTTTATATCTAGCCTCAATCCTATGCAAGCAAATGCATTCACTCTTGCAGACAAAGAATCCGGCTAAATTTCTATGTTCAAAACCCCATTGCATCGCTTAGCTTAATAATTTACAACAATGAAGAATTAAGACTCTAAATTTGTTAGGCTAAAAAGGAGATTTAGATGTAACATCACTTATATGGCTTGTTACAATCAAATGAAGAACAAAAATTGGATCATCTTCTTACCAGCTTAGCAACTTGCTTAGATGCCCCAAAGTCGGCAAGCTTAATGCAACCTTTGTTATCGACAAGTATGTTTGCCCCCTGAAATCCACATTAGTAAACAAAATACTATTACATTCCCAAGAAAATAAACAGATATGTGAAAAAAAGAACCCCAAAACCTAACTAAGTTCAGATGGTATGCCTTTATATCCCTGTGTATAATTCCATTACGATGTAGATACTCTAATCCTTGCAAAAGCTGTTTCGTGTACATTCTAATAACCTGTTTACCAAAAAAGAATTAACAATTCTTTACGGAGCATTTTGCATAACTGAAATGAGCAGATTAAAGAGGAAAAAAAAAAAAAAAAGATGGTTTGCCTACAGCCTCAGGAAATGATCCAAATTTCCCAAGCAATGATGAAATAGATCCGCCCGGAACAAACTCTAACAGGATATTTAATGTCTCTTCCTCTCTTGCAGTTCCCAAGTATCTCTGTTCAATATGGGAAAAAAAAAGTGAAATATCAGTCGGAACTGCCTTAGATAAAAGGCATTGTTTCATTAAAACTGAGATATCTCCCTTCACTCACAACAATGTTCGGATGAGAAAGGTTCTTGAGAAGCTTCACTTCTTCCTCGAGTTCCCTGATATGAGCCTGAGAACATATTTCGGAGAGAAAATCTCAGAACCAAATAGAGTTTAAAAATTTTTGCAAGCAGCGATCTTTGTCAATGAAATCTTTGTTACAATGAATTAAACACAACTTTCAAGGCACAAAAGATACTAACTTGGGCTTTTGCTTTGGAAGCATTGCTCGCACCGATCAAAACCTACAAAAACGCCACCAATCTAGCATCAGCAACATAAGCCAAATACAATTAATAATCACTTCAAAATGATAAAGCAAACCCTAACCGTAACCATAATTAGAGAATCAAAAGGAGGACCTGCTTAATGGCGATTAGCTCCCCGGAATCTAGATTCATGCCCATATAGACGTGTCCAAAGGCGCCGCAACCGATAAGCTCCCCCTTCCTCCACCGGATCTGAGGGGCCTCGACCTCGGCGGCAGCGGTGCTTGCAATCCTTCGGGGCGGGGTTAGGCTCTTGGGCAAGAACCCTAACCCTAACCCTATGTCCAATCCGACCCTCGATTTCCTGAGGCAAGATCCGATCTTCTCCGCGATCCGGCTCACCCCTCCGCCGTTGGATCTCTCCTCCGCGCTAGGGTTTGGTCTTCCGACGAAGGATCGGCGCACGGATCCGAAGAGGTCTTGCATCGCGCTTCCGCCGAAGGTAGTCTCCTCCCTCTTCATCGATCTCTTAGGGTTTCTCCTTCGTCGTGGTTGTAGTCACGCGGATTTGGTTGGATCGATTAAAAATGGAATCGTTCGCCCAAAATTTCTTCTCTCTTCGTCGAATTTTAGGGTTTCGTCCTCGTCCTCGTCCTCGCCGTCGTCGTCGTCGTCGTACTGTGAGGCTGTGTAGTTGGATCAATTAGAAATGGACTCCCTCTCTCTTCCTCGATTCAAATTAGTCCAAAATTCCAGAAATACCCTTATGGACCGTTACAAAGTTTTTCCTAATTCATAATCCCCCTGGGGGTTAATGTCTAGTCCTGGTCCACCACGTCGGCAGCGAACCATCCAATCATCTACCTTCATTTTATCATTTCTCTTTATTAACGCAAACTTCATTCTCTTATCGAATTTTAAAAATTATTCTCAGTATCATCATATAAAAGGCAGGAAAATCAAGGCCTGAATCAAAGCTAGGTCAAACATTGATTAGAAATCAAGAAATAATTAAGTCAAACCACCGATCTCGAATAATATCCTATATATCAAACAAGAAATAACTGTTTTCGTGCATTTATTTACAAGTTTGTACCCTTTCCCCTCATCAATCCTCCGTTACATTTTACTCCCAACCAAATAATCCACTTTTTGAGTGGATAAAAGATTGTTTAGTAAATAGAAAAAGGTTAAAACATGAGATGAGATGCAGTAGAGGATCATCGGCGAGAGCTAAAAGATGCAAAGCGCTTTCGAACCACCCTTTCCTCTTTTTTTAAAAATTTTGCTTCAACTCCTATTCACCACCCTCTTCTGATTTTCGGCTAGATCGATTCTGGCCTATAGTGCTGGACTCTGTGGCCTCCTTATTTTTTTAAACTGGAGCAATTTGCTTACCATTTATATTTCTGTGCCAACCTTTGTGATCAGAAACACTCCACCCCATTTTATATGTACATCTACAATGTGGAGCAGGGCTGCTGAGCTCTCAGAAGCTCCTGAGCCGTTTTTGATGATAAAATTTTCGAATCGACGATCGGCTCCGTTAGACTTTGATCTAGCGCATTTGAAGTTTCTAGAAAATAATTTTTGCGATTTTTTGATATCATTTACCTAGTGATTGAAATGATTCAAAATCCATAATTTTTAATGGTTGATATCTGCCGTTTTCAAGTTTAACGGTGTAGAAGTATTCAAATCAGATGAAATTTTGATACAAAATTTTTTATACTATCTACAACAAAATTAATATTTCTGATCGAAATTTTTAGTGTTATATCACCACTTTTTATAGAATTTTTATTTTCAGCCGTTAAAAATTATTGATTTTGAATCCTTTCGATTACTAGGTAAATGATATCGAAAAATCGCAAATATTATTTTCTAGAAACTTCAAGTACACTAGATCAAGTTTTACGAAGCCGATCGTTGATTCGAAAACTCCATCATCGAAAACGGCTCAAGAGCACGGAAGCCTCCGTGCTCCTGAGAGCACAGCAACCCTGCTCCTACAATGTGATTGTAATTTGTTGTGATCGCTGCTGTTGTGGAGGATCTTAATAAAAATATTGTTGATACCTCAGAATTTTACTAAAAATTTGTTGAAAAATCATTCAAAATAATTGTATAACTCTGGCGAGTTAATGCAAGTCCCTAAACAATGTTTGATTTTAGAGACTGTTGCAATATGGAAACAATAATACTTACGATTCTCGTCCTCAGCTTTACCTCCATAGTATTTGATTAGAAATAGCAAAAATAAGTTACAATAAGGGAAAACTTCAAAAACCCCCTCTGTGGTTCCACACTTTTTTATTTTAGTACCCTGTGGTTTAAAGTGTATCAACTTAGTACCCTGTGGTTTCTCACTTTATCACTTTAGTACCCTGTGGTTTAAAGTGTATCAAGTTAGTACTCTGTGGTTTTGCACTTTATCACTTTAGTACCCTGTGGTTTCACACTTTATCACTTTAGTACCCTATAGTTTAAAAAATCACAGGGTACTAATTTGATACAAAATTAAAACCACAGGGTACTAAAGTGATAAAATGCAAAACCACAGGGTACTAACTTGATACACTTTAAACCACAGGGTACTAAAGTGATAAAGTGAGAAACCACAATGTACTAACTTGATACATTTTAAACCACATGGTACTAAAGTGAAAAAAATTGAGACCACAAGGGGGGTTTTTGAAGTTTTCCCTTACAATAATAAGATTTTTTTTCTATTGTTCCTCATGGAATTACTATGTTAAGAGCTAAAACTCTACTCTTATGCATAGCGGAGAATGGTTGAATCCTCCACATAAATACTTTACAAAAAAGAGAATAATTACTTAATTAGTTTGATAACCATGAGGTAAACCCAATTATCTATGTGACATAAATTAGTCCAAATTTTAATATATTTTAACAAAATTTATTTAGAGAAATAATTGATCCAACATTTGTTCTTCAACAAACGGTTAGTTTGCTAAAGTTGTTACATTACAGGTCCAAAAATTTAAAAACACATATAATTTTTCCTTCTTCTCCAATAATGATAGCAACTATAAAAATTATAGTATATAATTTTAAAAATAATAATTATTTATTAATATTTTAAGCTTGTAGTGATTATATTATCAAACTAAAAAAATACTACGTGCACACCTATAAATAGGTGTGAATATCACATCCCACTCATCCTAAGATTCATAAGTTCCTTTTAAAAAAATTAGTATTAAAAAAATTTACAAGACTAGTTAGAAAATAATAATATTTGGGGGAGCATGATATAAAATTTATATAATATAAATAAATATAGAGGTAGCATTGCTAGGGTGGAACGAGCGAGCTCTGAGCGGCTTACTCGCCCCCCCCCCCCACTCCCCCCCTGCTCAAATTCGGCTTGAAATTAATTTCGAGCTTAAATTTAAGCTCAAGCTTGGATTGAAATTAATTCGAGCCGAGCTCGAGCGAGCCTAATTTCAAGTCGAGCGAGCTCGAGCCCTAAACGAGCCGCTTGAAATTCTCAACATTATACGATCAATAGTTTAATTTGTATAGAACATTATCTATAATTTGATACAAAAATATGTCTAATAGTTCAAAGTACAAAATAATTATATGAAATATAGTATTATAATATGAAAAAATATAATTTATGAGTTAAATATCTAATATTTTCAGCCTCACATATCTTTACTTCCGCCTTCAATCTCTATTTTATTTATTTTCATTTATGTAGTCAAAAATAAATAAATTATATAGATAAATATTGGATTAAACTATCTAATAATATATAACTAAAATTAAAATTTTATATGAATAATAATTTTTTACTTCAAAAATATTCCGTATATTTTCTCAAGTATACAATTAATAGCAAGGTAGGTAACAGCGGGCATATGATGTTACTTGGTAACTTAGAGGGCTTCCGGCTTGGCCACTTAGGGTGAGAAACAGAAAAAGAGAAAGAGAGAAACATATTGAAAATTTAGAGCTCTGTGGAAGAAAGAAAGAAAGAAAGAATATATAAATTTAGTAAGATTTTGCTCTTTTATTTGTCTATTAGATTTGTTTTTATGGGCCAACAACATTGGCCCAATTTTAACTAAACTCAAATTATTCACTCAGCCTATATATAATTAAAATATATTATATTTATATATTTTGTAATATATATATAGTGTAGGACTACTATGCTATCGAAAATATAGAGGATTTGATGTTTTTGAATTTTTGACCCTTTGATTAAAAATTGTATGGTTGGGATGATTGTGGTCTCACCTAGGATTAAATAATACTCTTAGGATTGAGTGGTCCTTACAAGGTAATAATAATATTAATCCAAAGATAAGAAACGATTAAAGGGATTGATCTAAGAATCAAAAAATCGAAAGCACCATATCTCTATACTTTCGATAGCATAGTAGCTCTACTATATATAGTATATATATATATATATATATATATATATATATATATATATATATATAATATATATTTGAAGCCTTTTCGAGCCTTTTTGCCTCAATCTCGAACGAGCCGAGTAATACTCCAAGCTCGGCTTGAAATAAATTTCGAGCCTTTTTTTTTTTTTTTAACTCGGCTCATTAATTTCGAGTCGATGCTCGAACGAGCCAAATATCGAGTTCAACGCGAGTCGAACGCGAGCCGGCTCGCTCATTGCCAGCCCATAGCAATTGCTCTAGTCAAACTGGGCCTAAATACTATCAATCAAATCGTCATATCAAATTCTTCACAAGCTTTTTTTTTTTTTTTGTTTTTTTAGAGAGAGACGAAGGTCACTTAAGTATGTATATATCTGAATAGTTTATTAATGTAGCGCTTTGTTCGAGTACAAGCAAAAAATTAGCTTTACAGAAATTAAATACAGTATTGGCGAATTAAGACAAAATAAATGTTTGGATTAAAATGGATTATTTTTTGCGGATAAAAAATAGCGTTTGGATAGATAATATGGAATAAAAAAAATGATGGGTAATTTTATATAAAAAATGAAAATATTGGTAGGTATAGTTATACTCAATTATTATAGATAACCGAGAACTACTATTTTCGGATAAAAAATTAGCGTTTGGATATAAAGGGGATAGAAGTTATCCCTATCCCTATCCCCCAAATGGTGCCTAAAAAAATAATTTAACTAAAAAAATAAAATAGCTAAAAATTTAAATTTTAAACTTTAGATATCAACTATTAATAATTTTTGGACAAACTTCAAAAACCCCCATATAGTTTCGCACTTTTTCATTTTAGTAACCCTATGGTTTAAAGTGTATCAAGTTAGTATCCTGTGGTTTCGCACTTTCTCACTTTAGTATCCTGTGGTTTAAAGTGTATAAAATTAGTACTCTGTGGTTTTATTTTTGTATCAAGTTAGTACTATGTGGTTTTGTTTTTGTATCAAACTAGTACCCTGCGATTTTATTTTTCTCTTAATGAAATATTGAATCACGGGATACTAAAGTCAGAAAGTGCGAAATCACAGGGCACTAACTTGATTCACTTTAAACCACAGAATATAAAAGTGAGAAAGTGTGAAACCACAAGATACTAACTTGATACACTTTAAACCACTGGGTACTAAAGTAAAAAATAAAAAAAAAAAACTCCCCAGATTATGACAGGAATGCAATAATGATAATAAAATGAAGGGAATATAGAGAAACCGCACGAAGTTAGAGAGCATCAAATCCACACAGCCTCTGGGCTCATCCGACAAGGCCTCGAGGAGCGTAATATATATTTATATATAATAAATAAATCGCACAACACACACCCACGTGCAGGGCACGTGACTCCCGTACGTCCCTCAATGGGGTGCAGCTCATTGCCACTCATCACCTCTGAGCCACTGACCCCCGCACTGACCCACATGGCATCCCCTCTCACGTCCTCCAATCCTAGCTGGGTCTCAACTTCCCAAGGACAAGCCACTTGACCCTAACCCATCTAGTGAGGGCCCCACTCACACCCTACCCTAGGAGGAATTCTATACTGTCACACTTGCACCACGTCATCAATAACAAGCCAATCACATTCCTTCTTTTTAAACAAAAGTACAATAAAAATACTTTTTTACAATCATGATGGGACATATATTCTTAAAAGGATTAATTTGATTGGTTTGTTACGCCACGTCACTAATATACCCGTTGCATTCTAGAATTTTTCCTACCCTAGAGATGTTTAATTAAAATTAATATATTAATATAATACTGTAATAATGCATGTGTCACTTATTAATATAATACACAGACATAAATTTTATTTTTCTATTATCCTAATATTATATTCACAAAATTATAACTAAATTTTTAATAAAAAAATTAATAGAATGGGTGAAAAAATAAGAACTCTCAGATAAATGAAATGTAAGATTTATTATTATTTTGGAGAATGTACAAATAATATTGCTCATTAGTTATATATTATGTCCAATATTTAGAACGCTAAACTATTATACTAGACTCTACAGATAGATAAATAAAATGTAAGATTTATTATTATTTTGAAGAATTTACAAATAATATTGCTCATTAGTTATATATTATGTCCAATATTTAGAACGCTAAACTATTATACTAGATGATACACTATACATGTACATATATACAGGATTTATTTTGTATTACTGAAGAAGTCGTGTTGTTTGATAAAATATTATCTAAATGGCGTTGCGGCATTAGAATCACTAAGTTAATGCTTGTTCTTAGGCACCGTTTGGTTCGGATATAAGCAAGAATTAACTATTATACGAATATGTACAAATATGAGGATTAGAAAATAGTATTTGGATAAAAATTGGATTGTTCTCGAGAATAAAAAAAAATAACGTTTGAATAGATAATATGAAATAAAAAAAATAGTAGGTAGTTAAATATATAAAATGGAAGTGTTTGTGAAAATAATTATACCAACTTATTTCAGATACTTTAGACCGTTTGGTTCGGGTATAAGCAAGAACTAGCTATTACAGGGATAGGTACAAGTATGGGGATAAGAAAAATAGCGTTTGGATGAAAATTGGGTTGTTCCCGAGGATAAGAAAAATATTAGGAAGTTTTATATAGAAAATGAAGGTGTTGGTGGAGATAACCGAGAACTACTATTCTCGGATAAAAAATTAGCGTTTGGGTATAAAGGGAGGGATAAGGGCCTATTCCTATCCCTGTTTCCAAACCAAACAGTGCTTTAACATTTAGATATAAAGAGAAAATAAGAGGTTATTCCATCCCTGATTCCCGATCCAAACGGTTAGGATTCAGAATTTCGACTTTAATTCCCGCCAAAGCAAAGGCAGCGGACTTTTTCGTTGCCAAACATCCTAGCTATTATCATTGGTTGCTATTACAGAAAGCAAAAGCAAAATAGGGACCAATATAACAATATCATAAACAACTGGCTCTCACTAATTAGATTTTAGGGTTTATTTTGAACTAGGTGTAGCATTACTATTTTATTAATGGAGATGGCAGAGGAGACAAGCTAATTGGAAGCAGCAGTAAGATTGAGTCCCAGCTCACATGTCCATGTGCCAACCTGGCCTGGCCTTTGACAGCCAAGGTCTTTACTCTCTATGTGCCCCCTTTGGTGGATTTTTTGTTCCTGCTCCCCTTCCTTCTATATAAAGATAGCATGTTGAAAGGTTCTTCTTCTTCACCAAGCACTAGTGCACTACTCAAGTGCATAAATATATATATATAGCAGTTAAATCTTTGATCTCTCCTTCTACTCGATCTCTTCTGTTTTACTCACTATGGCTCTTAAACTGGCACTGTTTCTGCTAGCATGTTTTCTCCTTGCGAGCACCAGAGTCTCATCAGACTCAGAAGAAGCATTTACAGAGGTATACATAAAGCACTTTCTCTAGAGCTATTTTTAATTGTTGATAATTTGTTTAAATGAGAATGATGATGGTATATTAATTTGGGTTTGATATTTGATGTGTGTGTGTGTGTGTATACATATATAGGCTGCTATGGCGCCCTATGTCCCAGCAACTCCTCCGGCCCTGGCTCCTGCACCTCACAAAATTATTGATACTAAAGGTAACACATAACTCATTTTTATACAACTCGGTCAATAAATAATGATCAGATTTAATAAATTTATTTACTGATATATAAGTAAATTTTGATATGTGAATAACACCATCCTTAATGGTACGTAACTTTGTGCGCAGAATGCGTCGGAGCGTGCAAGGAGAGGTGCAGCCTGCACTCGCGGAAGAATGTGTGCAGCCGGGCGTGCCTCACTTGCTGCAGCGTGTGCAAGTGCGTCCCCGCAGGCACCGCCGGCAACAAGGAGACCTGCGGCAAGTGCTACACTGATTGGCAGACCCACGGCAACAGGACCAAATGCCCTTAATATTACCGACTACAGCAAAAAAAGACGGTGTTATTAATAGAGCTAAATTTATTATTTAAAAAAAAATTATTGAATCGGATTATGATAACTAAAAATAGCTCTGTTAATAATATCATCGCAAAGTAATTTTGTCTCGACTTTGTCGCCTTGTTAATTTTGTTATCATGGATTTAAGCTACAAGTCGTGTACTACTGAAATGTAAGATGGAGGAGGATGAGAAATAAATACCTTGTGTCGGAGTTTTATACGTCGAGTTAATTAATTATTATGTCTGCTGGGGAGTTTTGTTTAAAAAAACGCATGTCCTGTGGACATTGGCATCAACTTGCAAAAGCTTTTATGTGAAGAGCATGTAATAAGAATAGCTTCAACAAATTTTCTCAAAAAAAGAATAGCTTCAACAATTAAAGTGCATGCTTATTCATAAAATAATAAGCAGTGATACTAAAAACGAAAAAAGAAAAAAAAAACATCTTCCTACATGGGTACCATCTTATTAAACTGCATATAAACAAGGCCACTAATACATAGCAAAGTAGTAGTATATTACACCCAACGTAGTAACTTTTCACAGCCAAAATACCAAGCCAGAGCTAGACTCATACATATAGATCATGTCACGCTAATTTATGTAATACATATATAGAAGTATAACGAACAAAAAGAGGATGGAACACCCATACATCTTGGTCATCATTTTCGTAGTACACAGAAATATATATACTAGATATATGGTGGTAAATTTGCCTAAGGGCACTTGGTCCTGTTGCCGTGGGTGGTCATGTTGGTGTAGCACGTGCCGCACATCTCGCGGTTGCCGGAGGTGCCCGGCGGCACGCATTTGCACCTGGAGCAGCAAGTGCCGCACGCCCGAGCGCACAAGTTCGGCCGCGAGTGTTGGCTGCACCGCCCCGCGCACAGCCCCGCACAGTCTGAATCAAACACCCACCACAATCAATTCATTCAATTACCGCAATGTCTGTTTGGCTTCACAACTGCTTCTGCTATATATATACTTTCCGGCAAAGGTTTGGATAGTTATATACTAAATTAAAATTAAATGACTGCAACAATGTAAAATATTTTGAAGCACAAGGTCTTAGATATGAAGCGTTCTTGGTCGGAGAAAGTCTACAATGTCACACTTAACACTTATCATTAATAATCAGTTAATTATATTTTTTTTAAAAATATATGATAAATTTTCTTTTTATAACCATAGTAAAATAAATAAATTTAAAAATAATAATTTAATTAATTAAAAATATCACATCAGTTATATTATAATTTGATACGCCCACCACTAAACAAGCCAGGGACTGTAGGCCCCACCTAATAAAAGTGTTTCGGCGTGCCTTTATGGTTCGGCGACAGCTGGATCAGACCAAATTTAAGCCCTTGGGACTGTCACTCAGCAGTGACTCAGTCCAACATCTATTATGTTCAGGATTAAAATAAAGAAAAAACTTTAAAAATTCTATGTGGTTTTCTAGTTTTTTACTTTACTCTTCAATTCAGTAGCTTAAAATATATCAATTTGTCCTTCATAATTTTTTTTTCTCTTTTTCTTATCAATTTTATTATTTTTTTCTTAAATCAGTGATAAAGTTAAAATTAAGGGGTACTAAAGTAAATATTTATAAATCTAGATGAATATCTAAAATTTTTTATATATAATTTAATAAAATATTAACGAAAAAACTACCGAAAAGATAAAAACGAAACTACAGGGAAACAATTGGATAGATTTTAAACCACAGGAAAACAAAGTGAGAAACTACGAAACCACTGAAGTTTTTTTTTTTTTTTTTTTTTTTGAAATTTTCCCTAAAATAAAAAATAAAAAAAAACTAAAACACCATTTAATACAATAAACATGCTTTATTGCTTTCGTAATATCAATTTGCCTAAGTAATTTTTTGAAAAAAAATATTTTTTGGAACAGTTGTAATATATTCAACTAATTATAATTCAATAAATAGTAAAAAAAAAATCTCATAAAAAATAATATAATGATAATAAATTTGTTTTCTCGCACTTTAATATACTATAAGATTATTTGGTTAGATGTTATAAAACTTCATTTTATGCATTATGCCGCCCCAACTAAGGCAGGGAGTAGTAACAAGAGAATAGCAAAACGATTTTTTGTTGTGGGGCGATTTTTTCGCAAAGTTAAAAATTATAATTGAATGATATAATTTTTTTTTTATTTTGAGAGATATGTAGCACGCTATCCTGAAAATGTGAATCAACTAGGATTCGAACTTGAGATCTCGGATATCAACCACCAAGTTCTTTGCCACTTACTCTAGAAACGGTCGGTTCAATGATATAAAATTAGATTAAGTTTAGTTAAGTCTTTATATGAAAAGATTCAGTAATGAATGCTGTTTTATTAGTAATTGTATTGAGAAAACAGAAACATAATCTATTAACTAGGCCTAATCTATAAAATTAATAAGCAAGTAAATGAGAAGTACCAAGAGCTCTAACATACGACACAACAAGAAATAATAGAGAAAAAAGAAAAAGAAAAAAAAAAAAAAGAAGAAAACCAACCAAGGATAGGGGCCGGTTTGTTGTTCGGATCTCTTGGAACCACCTGTATTTTCAGAAGCAAAAAAAAGAAAAAGTGAAGGAATTTATTATAAAAGAGGAACATTAAAAAAGAAGCAGTAGTTAATAACTTAATATACCAGATTACAATACTTTTCTATGAACTCTATAGCTGTCTCTTTCTCATTCTTTTTTTTCTTTTTTCTTAATTTTTCCCTCTTTTTTAATTTTTTTGAAAACTTATCCTCTGAGAAAAGAAGAGTTCATATAAAAGTTAGAGAGTAGACCCGGTATTTTAACTCTTTATGAAGAGATTAATAATTACCAGGTCAGCTTCCACCACCACTGTTTTTTGAAGAGGAACCTGCAGGAATATGTATGTTTAAATGTTCAAAACATATTAAAGAAAGTAAACCAAATTGTAAGTCTCATTTAAAGATATATAGTACCTCAGTGAGGACACAGAGGAGTAATATTGCTACTGTGAGGTGAAGCTTCATAGCCATGGAGAAGTAGTAGAATGTAAAAGAACACTATAGAGAACTCCAGGAAGAGCTCTTTATTTTTTTGTTCTTAGCAGGGAGGCTTAAATAGGAACCTAGTATTTGGGGTCCAATAGTATTATTAGAAAGGACAAAGTTACCGACCGTTCTAGTGTAAGTGGCAAAAAGCTTAATAATTAGTATCTGAAATTTTAAATTTCAACCTTAATTGATTTATATTTTCAGTTAAATTTATTTCTATATGAAATAAACGAGACAGATAGTATGCTAATTATTTCTCAACAAAAAAAAAGGACGAAGTTATAATGAAAATATATAAAAGTACGTGAAAAATATTATTTTCCATCTTTCAACTTATTCATAAAAAATATATTGGCTAAATTATAGAATTAATTTTTTTTTATAAATACTTGTATTTTTTTATTTTTACAAATTTATATTTTATCTTTTTAAAACTTTAGAAATATTTTCAGGAGGGAAAAAACATTAATAAAGAGGGAAGAAAATTATCCTTACTTTTTTTATAAAAAATATTTTTTAATATATTTCTATTATTTTGAAGTATGTTTTCGATATAAAATTATAAAAAAATAGACAGAATAGTATTTTTTTTTTAGAGAGATAGGTAGCACGCTACCCGCTTTGTTTATTTCATTTAGAAAATAAACTTAGCTAAAATGTGAATCAACTAGGATTCGAACTTGAAACCTCGAGCACCAAATCTCAAGCCCTTTACCACTTGCTCTAAGGACAAAATAGTAATATAATTCTTACCGAGGAGGATTAAATGCAATAATTTGAAATATTAAGATTTTTAAAAAATTAGAAAGAAAAAGTAAAAAAAAATTAATATTTATAAAAAAAATTTCTGTGATTTAGCCAATTATATTTTAACTAATTTATAATGATATATATAATAGGAATAATTATTTATATATTTTTTAAAAATTTTAAAATATTTTATATTATTTTTATTTTTTATTTTAAATATATATATCTTTGGTATATTTTTTTATTATTCAAAAATAATCTCGCAAATGCTAAATCATCTTCGATTAAATTCGAATTAAATATCTATTAAAGTTAAAAATAAATTAAAATAATTTTTTGTCCCTAAATTACTAGCATATTTTAAAAAATGTTGAGATTAAATATCTATCAGATGTTAAGTAATTATTTATTTTTAAAAATATTTATATATCAGTCAAAAATTTTAGACTTTTTGTTTAATTTTTTTTTTATACCGAGAAATGGGTGAGAAGAACATAAAAAAAGAAAATAGAATGCTGAATGTTAAATATAATAATTAAAAAAAAAACTTTAAGCTTTTGAGCTACCTGTTTGTTTTATATAATATCAACAATGATTAGTGCTTTATTAAAAAATTTTTAGCAACCGATGCTGTTGAACTCTTTCTACGGCAAAACAAGTTCTTAGTATAATTATAATAATTATTTATTATAATAAATTTTTGTCCAATTCATTTAGGGGCTGATTTTCGTAAAGCTGAGTAATACCAGCGTTTGTTAAATTTTTTATTTTTTATGCTTGTATTCGCTTTATTTCAGTTTTGTTTTTTATTTTAGTTTTTTATTTTTTTTATTTCTTAAAATTATTGCGATCTCATTTTATATAGTTAATCTTATTTATTTAATAAATAAAATAGAAAGTATATAATTTTGTAATTTCTTTTTTTTTAAAAAAAAGTTATAGCGTCCATATGCGACGACTGCACCGACCGTCCCTAGAGCAAGCAGCAAAAGATTTGATAGTTGGTATCCGAAACCCAAGTTCGAATCCTAATTGATTTACATTTCCAGCTAAGTGTATTTTTTTTTCAGTTAAATTTATTTTTAAATGAAATAAAAGAAACGAATAGCATACAATCTATTTCTAAAAAAATAAAAAATAAAAAATAAAGACAGCTGCCACGCAGGAAATGAGAAAAAAATATCGGAAACACTTTTGCCGAGCAATCCAGCTGGCACACCTGCGAGCGGCGGCCTCATATCATGTCAACTCAAATATCATTCATCCACCCAACCAAAAAAAAAAAAAAAAAACAGAAAACATAGAAATACAACCGAGTTGGTGCAGATCTCATCCGGATTCACTTGAAATAAAACAGTAAGTAAAAGCTCAAAATAAAAATAATAATTCATCTCACATTCGTTTTGATTTGTTAAAAACCGATTTGCTAGAAATTTATCGAAAATTCGCTTGTTCCCATCCATTATGAATGAAATGATGAGAACAAAAAATATTAAAAAAATAATAATCTATTATGAATCCGTCCTAATTCTAAAAAAAAAACAGGACCAGAGGCGTGGAATCCAGATCAGCCTCGTTTGCACATCTAATAAAAACAGTTGTATAGGTCTATTTGAAGATAATGTCTCAAATCCTTAGATAATGATGAACAAAAAAACTTAGAAATATAAGGAAATGCATCTAACAAAAATACTAATCGGATTGAGGTCGATGCGGAGTACTTAAATTTCGCAAGTGATTAGATCAGAGTGAAGGTCTTTATCCCCTGTTTTTGTGAATAATGTTTGTAGATGACTCTCTTGACATCATCAAACACTTCTTCAACGGGCCTTTGAGCATCAATCTAAACCAACAAAACCAAGGAAGATCTTTTTCAGATTTTGATTTGATATTTCAAAATCAGAAGTAAAATATCTAACAAGCAATGAACTCAATACCTAAATGGTTGAGAAAACATGTACAAGGGAAAAAAAAAAAAGAAGAAAAACTCAAAGAAGTGTTGGAATAATCTATGGTCACAGCTTACTTACCTTGTGAACTTTTCCTCTTGAACTGTAATAATCAATTACTGGTAAGGTGGAGTCAAAATAAACTCTAAGTCGCTTTGATATGGTTTCAATATTATCATCAACTCTTCCCTATGAAGCAACACAATCATATCAAGCAATAGTTCAGAGAAATCAAAGCATTGAATGTAAATGTAAGAATCAAGAAGGTGAGAAAGAAAAGGTACTAACCTGGTTTCTATTCAAAAGGCGCCGTATCAATTCCTCTTGCGAACAATCAAAAAACAGTACAAAGTCTGGCTGGATCTTAACCTGCAAAATGGTCCCAGGCATGATAATGTTGGAATGGTAGAAGGATCAAGTAAACTTTTACTACGATAAGTTATCGTAAGCAACGGCAGAGAAATTAAGCAGTAATACTCTTGACCCTACAATATTCTCAAATGCAGCACGATTTTCTTCGTTGCGTGGAAAGCCGTCAATGACGAATTTTTTGGTTGTGCTCTTCTGCATGGCATTCTGCAGAAGCTTAACGGTTACCTCAGAGGACACAATTTTACCTTCCTTCTTAAATTGTTCAATCATTTTTCTGAAACATCAAAATGAAAATAATAGTGAAATTTGCGGAATAAAGAAACTGGGTTAAATTAAATTATAGTGCTCGAGTTATGGCCGGCTAGGAAAGAACAGTTCTGATGAAGCAGACCCATTTTCAGATCCAGACTCGACTTCCGCTTGAAGTAGATCACCAGCACAGAGATGAGTAAACCCGAAATGTTCGACAATCTTGGGGCATTGGGTGCCCTTGCCGCTTCCAGGACCACCTGAAAAGACTATTTTAAGGATCAAAGCATACAGGAAATTGGAAAGACTGATAGAATTGAGAACTACACTGAAGATAAGAAGATTGATTTGGCTACCATCACATATAGAAATATAGAGATATCAAAATTACTTAAAACGTAATTCTTTCAAACTGGTGATGGAAGAATGAGTAAGATGAGTGAACTTTGGTAGATCTCGACTTTTTAAGTAACTGAGTTTGTTCTCATACCAATCAAAATTTGACATAAGAAGTGAAACATTCCTTCTCTTCATTCTTGAATATTACTTTCCTCCTAAGGGAACAGTTCATTTTTTTCTACACTGACCTCCAAACATTTGTTGGATTAGTACTGAAAGATCCTAAGGAAATTTTGTGATAGGAAAGATGTATGTAAAAGTAATTACACTTACGCAAGATCCAATTTCCGGCTTTGATTGTAAGCAGAAAATATAATAACAAATAAGAAACAAATATGGTATTGCAATCCATATGAAAGCCGATCGATCAATAAGGGGAATTCACCTTAAAAACTAATTTAACACCTGCGGTTTCTTTCATGTGTTTTTCTGAGTAACATAATATATAATTAAACTGTAATCTCGAAAAGCAAAAAAAAAAAATCAACAGTTCTCATCGTGAAGATTACATAAAGAAAATTCTAACGTGCAAAAACTATATAAACAACAGAAGATATCATCTATGGTGATAATTAAGATGCTGAAAGCTAATTAAGTTTGCAAAATTGTAGCAGGGCAAAAACTAAACTAAATAAGCTGCTCACCTAAAACGAATATACAAAAGACTCCATTTGAGGTGCCTTCACTTGCATCCTGCCAATCAGAAATTCAAAAAAAAAAAAGAAAAAAAAGGCGCATATCAAAGTCGCACGTTAATATGATACAGCATAATTTTAACTCTAAATGACCCTCTCTGGCTATTCATAAGATAATTAAGCTAAGAGAATGATCACCGATAGCTTTTTCGGTGTCACAGTGAAAACATAACAACGATTAAACTCATTTGGGTTAAAAACAGGGGAGTATGCATGTTATTTGTTCCTTTAATTACATCTATGCTAATATAAGAGATAAAATACCGGACAAATACCGGACAACTTATATCAGTTGCATTGTTTATGATTAATGTAGTACATATTTAATAAGATTAACTGAAATATTAATATGATTCTTGTTGCACAAACATGCTAATTTCAACTAAAGTAACACGCGGAAGAGATCGACTAACCTCATTCAAATTCAGAGTACATGATATCGAAGCGTTATCACAATCGATGATTCCCATGGTGATCAATCCTGTCGCTTTCTCTAAAAATCTGCCAAAAATAGAGATGAATGCTTTTGAAGTAATGCAAATATATCAGTGCACATAAATATTGAGCAAAATCTCGAGTGTTGATGCAATGCAACGGAGTAAATGAATTGCGATAGTGGTTACGGAGAAGAGACAGAGAGAGAGATTATTGGACGAAAACCTAGGGTTAGGGCGTAGGGATTGGGGATGCGCTCGAGCGCAGAATTTTGCTATTGCGGTAAAGCGGGTATGCAACGCGATCGATAATTCATTTAATCACCCGCGCATGCGCATTCCGGCGTGTAGCTTTTTGGTTAAAGAGATTGCGTGCACCTGGTGCACCTCCGAAGCCCGTGTGAACCGACTCAATACCTTTTTATAATTTTTTTAGAAATCAAAATTTGACAGGGAGAATAAAACGAGGGGAGATTGCCATGTGCTTCAAGAACCCCTTAGCATCCGTAAGTTAACAAACAGAGGAATCCTAAAAAATTTGAAGGATTGGATAACTGAGAAAATTATAAGAAAGAATTCGTAGAAATTTTATCAAGATTACATTAAACTCGTAAAACCTACAACTCATCTTTATAGCATCTAGCTCTAGGAATAACCTCAAAAGCTTCAAACGACCAAAAATATGCTTCCATAATATCGCAGGAGGTAAAATATAAGATTAACATTTCTCCAGACTCCAAAATATAAATAAGCATTCATAACTAAAGCATGCAAAATCCAAAAAAAATTAAAAACAAAAAAGTAAAACGAGACAATCAAACAAAAAAGAAAGAGAATCCAACGACTTACACCAGATAATTCTCTACTATGACGTGGTTGGGAGTAAAGCAGTTCGAATTGTAGAACACAAGCT
The DNA here is from genome assembly GCF_001540865.1 of Ananas comosus. Classification (NCBI taxonomy): domain Eukaryota; kingdom Viridiplantae; phylum Streptophyta; class Magnoliopsida; order Poales; family Bromeliaceae; genus Ananas; species Ananas comosus. The sequence goes on from NW_017893512.1 coordinate 40,432, forward strand.
ATAATTTCTCAGACGATTCAATAAACTGGAATTTTAACACTTTAAATCTCTTACAGCAAGATTGTCCGTAGTGCTCTTCATAACAAATTTGAAATTCTAGTCTCTGAAAAGAAAAAAAGCTATTTCTAAGAATAATCCAAAAAGTTGGAAAATTATATGTCAAAAAGGAAATGCTAACATCGACTCACCCAAACACAAAAAATAAAAAAAAAAAAACCAAAACTTGAAGCAGCTGTGCATGCTATATGCTCTCGCTGATGAAACATTTTCCTCTCCGAACAAAAAACCGAGTTTGATCAGATCCCCTTTTGCATCGCACAAAACAACATTACAACTTGCTCAGCACGGCCAGTATATTTTCGAGCATTTACCACAAGGCAGGGTAAAGACAGAGAGAGAGGGGCAAGTCAGAGGCAGCTAAAAGTATATGTTGATCTCCTTTTCATTCATCTCGTATACGAAGTCACGAGCCTCAGTTAAGGCAACCTGCATGAAATGTAACCATGAATTCCATAATGGTGCAAAACTGGAGGTGTATAATAAGACTAACCTGTCCGTATTTGGTAAGGAAATTGCTTGTAAGGTTTAAGGATGTGACAGCGATATCTTCATTCGCCTTAAGTGCTTGTGCGAGAGCAAATGCTCCCCTATCCTATTAACATAAAGGCATAGCAACATTGATAATAATCAAGGAAATTTTCCTTTTCTTTAAAGAAAATCTATAACTTGACATACTCTTATCTCATTAAAGCCCAAATCGAGTGATGTCAAAGCTTCATTAACTATCTTTAAGCTGCTTGCCAAGCATACTGCACCCTACAAAAAGGTGGGAAAAAAAAAAAGCAATATTGCATTGCAATTTTTTAAAAAAGAGAGTGCTAATTAAATTTCTAACTACAGAAGAAATACTGTTCCATACATCATCTCCAAGTCCATTTGCTCGTAGGTCCAAAGTCTGCAACGTCGTATTGTACTTCAAACAATCTGCAATGTACTCTGCACCCTTTGCTCCTATCTGAAGGACCAACACCGACCAGCTTTGAAAAAAAATTACTTGCATTGACATCATTTTGAAATTATGAATTACCTGACACCAGCCAAGCTTTAGTATCTCTACTTTCCCATGGAACTTGAGAACTTCGCATAAAGCCTTTGCCCCGTCAGGTCCTATGGGATTGTACCCTAACTCCAACTGGGAAACTGAATCCATAAGCCCTAGCCATAACTAATACACAGAAATAACCAAGTGGTGCATATGACTCACTGTGCTCAGGACAGAATTGTCCTTTAAAACCCTGGCTATTGCACTTGCGCCACTTGAATGAATATTATTACCACCCTGAAAATGTGTTTAACTTAGAGAAGGAGACAGCTGGAGTAGCTTTTACGCAAAAAAGAGTGATTATTAGTTTAATTTATTATATAACTATATCCTGTTTAATTTATCCAACACTGCACCTATTACTTATAAGAGAAATTTTACCAAAACAAGGGCAAAACATGGATACACATGAAGTTTATAAATGACAGATTCGAAGAGAACATAACAGTCACATGATTGGAATACCTCTAGTTCATAAAATCATCTCATCAACACAATAACACTGAAATGACGCCTACTACAAGATGCCTCAGAGTCAAGAAAACATATGCAAGAATGGAAACAAACAAAAAACAAAGAATACCGCTGATATAAAGTCCACAAATAGCTAATGCAATATGCCTTGTAAAAAGCAGTAACACATGGTAACAGTATCGTAATAGTATAAGTAAACTTCCTATCACAACACTACAATGGTATAAAGAAAGCAAGATACGAAAAGTTCTCACCAAATCTATGGTAGTTATAGTTCGGTTCTGCTTTAAAGCATCTGCAATCTTTTCAGCTCCCTGACAAAGTTGTACATAAAAACATATCAGTCAATTAGGCCAAACATGACAGCCAGAAAGGCATCTTTACACATAACACCAAATGCAAACAGAACAGCATACACCGGAAGCAAATAATACACCAATGCAAGCATGTTCCAATATTGGCTATTGCAGAGAAAACTAACTTAAAATCACCAACAGGAGATTATACAAATAGTATTGTACGAAGTTCAAGGTGGCAACCAATTAACAGACTAAACCTACCTCATCACCTATGTCATTCATGTAAAGATTCAACCACAGCAAGGACTTTGTTTTCTTAATATACTCAGCAACATGGAAAGCACCTTTTGAGCCAATCTCATTGTTGCCAAGATCTATAAGTGTTACTTTCCCTGTAAAGCAACTCATAAAGGTTTAGGATTATTTAAGAGGTACGTATAAAAGGTTATGCAGTAAAGAATACCTTTATGGCTAGACAATCCCACCATTAGCGCTCGCACCCCCTCATTTCCAATATCATTTCCATGTAAGTGAAGTTCCTGTCAGCAATTTCAAATAAGCATTTAGTCAAGTTCATGGGAAGTTGCACGAATGAATATTTGGCTGTTCTACTACTCGCATCAATCATTTTCCCTCGAAGATAATCAGCAAGCTAATCTACTTAAAAAAATATTCCATGCATGTGTCTAGCAGCTAAGTATACAAGCACCTATAACGACTAAAAACATTTCAATTTATAAGCCGTCACAAAGACTATCTTTTAAGTGCCATATTTCAGAAACTATTTAAGGCAACAAATTGATTACTTTTTTCGGCAATGAACATTTGGAGTAGAAAAAATTATAATATTCAGGTAATAACATATGAGCATGAATAAAAGAGCTGCACCGATATGTCATATTGTGACTATAAGTTTGAGGTTCTTCAAATAAAATACTTAAAAAAATCGCCAGCAGAGTGCTTGCAAATTTGTAACAAAACTGCATATGCAAGAGCAAACAGAGAAATTATTGTCAAGGTTGAAAGAACCTTCAAAATCAGATATACATAAATGAGGTACATGAAAATCAATGCTCGCCATTAGTCAACTACCAAAATAAGATGAACCTGTCATAGTAGTACTACAGAGTTAGACTAGGTTATATAGATAAAAGTAAAAAAAAGATACCCTTAGAGACTTGTTTCCTTCAATTCCCTTTGCTAAACTTGCTGCACCTAGAGCTCCACCATAGTTCCCACTAGATAAAATTCAAATAAAATAGATAAAACATCATTCTTGTAGCATAAAAAATTATGAAACAAATGAAATACTACAAAGCATAAAAATCATATGAAGAAAGTTAAAAACAATATTGGCAGCTCAGCAGAACTAACTTGAGATGTATTGACCGAATTGTATTGTTCTCAAGAAGTGCTCCAGCAAGACTTGCAAAGCCCTATTACAGTGCCAGAAAGATGAAAGGATTAAAAACAAGTACATTTGCATTACTAATCTTGACCTGATGAAGAATACTTAAAACAATGAGCAACAGACTAGCATACGCTATATTCAATCATGTTGTTGTTAAGTTCCAAAACACGCAAAGTAGAATTCTTTTTCAGCATCTCTGCAATGGCCTTTGCTCCCTGCATTTAAAGAAGGAAAAAAAAAAAATCAGGAGTATATCTTCATCAGGCGACATTAATCAAATTAGATGGTTATTACTGGTTAAGTAGAAAACTAACCTCATCCCCAATACCAGTACTGTTCAGCTGGAGTTTTTGAAGACCTGCATTTCCCGCCAAAATATCTGAAAGGCACTGAGAATGTGATAAATGTTAATCTCAGTACATGGATCTGGATTTATGACGTAAAAAATAAGAAAACAAAGTGAAAATAGCCTCTGCACGTACAGAAAGAGAGGAACGAACTAAAGAAAGAGAGAATAGAAATTTTAGAAGCAACCTTGGCTCCCTCATCGCCAATGGCATTGCCAGAAAGGTTGAGAGATTTAAGAGTGGTATTTATTTGAAGAATACCATCAAAAGCTTTTAATCCAGCTGCTGTTATGCTATTGCCAGAGAAGTCCACTTCCTCCGCACTCTGAAATGAAAAATAATTGTATTGAATAAGTTATTAATGGACATGCCATTCGTAGCAATTAAATCATAGTTTCAGATCATTCATACAGGCAGGAAGTTTATTGAAGCACCCCATTACATACAGAATTAATACTTTACATTCAACATTAGCACTGACCTGATTGTAACCAAGACTTTCGGCAAGAAAGAATAGGCCATCGTCCCCAAAGTTACGACCTAGCAGAAAAGAAAAAGAAAGACAATGTAAACAAATATTTCTGTCGTAAAATTAAGAGATTCATGGTGATGATGACAATGATAAGGCAATAGGCTGTTCTTTCGCCAGCAATGCAACGCTATTTGAGAGAATCAATAGAACATAGGAAACACTACAATCGTACTTGAACTTTCACAGCTGGTAAAGTACTCCCTGACATGTCAACCACTTCTAAATGACACTTAGTTCTTTGGCAAACTCATTCAGCTTCTGTTTTGACTCTCTTTCAATCTTCAAATTAGAACCCTGATAGCAAATCAGACCCAGCGGCGACAGGACCATTTGAATCAGTTGACCGAAGGATTTGTTTTCTCCAGGAAAGTTGAATTTCTTCGGTTTTGCACAAGGACTTTTCTCGACACTTTCCACAGGACTGTCCTCTGAAAACGCAAATTAGTAACTTATCCAGATTACTAATAGCATCAACAATATGCAAGTATGAGACCGTTCGTAACATAAGCTTCACATTACACATACAAGAAAAGAGTTCGATGACTTAATATTGCCTTTGTTAAGGCCGGTGCTTCACTCTACAAAAGAATGTCTGTATTTTCTTCTTAACTCCAACATAAGCACATAATATTCAAGTTTTATATGTATATTTTGCTATCTGGATCATGGCATGTTGGCCATGAAAGTAATATTGTACTTAACAGATAATAGATAACTCTACAATACTTGTATAATGCCCACTCATTAATATAACATATCCAAACTTGTTAGTTCCCAAGATCACGAACTTTTCTGATGCGCAATGCTCGCTTTAATAAAGAGAAAGATGCTAATATCTTTCATTTCTCCATACACAACCCGAGTTTTTACGAAGATAAGGAAAATCGTTACAGCAATGCATAAATAAAATAATACAATTATGATCTGAGTAAGCAATTGCCTTTATGATCGATAATAGCCAGTATCCAAACCGTTATTGAAAACAGGAAGTGGAATTGGGTAGTATCTTACTCAAAGGTGATAGCGGAGAAAATGCTCCGCGTGTGGGACAACCGATGCGATCTTCCTTCACGGGGATCGCCGTGATTTACTCTGCGCCTGAGATTGCCAGGTACACTCTCTCGCCCCACCCCCTCCCCCTCCGCCGCCGCCGCCGCCGCCGCGGGCTTTTTTCGCTCGGCCTCCGTCGAGCACCCCCGCCGCGGCCCTCGCACGAACGAGACGAAGCGCTCCCTCCCCCTCCCCCTCCCCCTCCCCTCCTCGAAGAAGACGACGATGAGCGGAAAGAGGAAGGGAAGAGTATCCCACGGCTGTTGATGGGTGATTGATGCTGTGAAGGGAGATGACGAGGACGAGGACAGAGGACGAGGAGGCGCCGAGCGGAGAGAGGGGACGATGGGAGCAGGAGAGGAGGGTGGAGGGCTCCATTAGAGGAGAAGCAGCGTTATCTCGAGCGCGCGAAATGGATACAGAGGAGTGGGAAGGTTCCCGAACATCGATTTAGAGTCCCCCGCACAAATCGGAGTGGGAGATGAGAAGAACGGAGAGAGTGTTCTCCAACTTTCGATTAGGTTTAACTGTTTAAGGAGTAAGCTAATAGGCCGGGGCCCATATCTCGTATGGAATGAAGGGCCAGGGCCTAAAAGCCTCATAGTCGGCGGTCATAATGGGCCGGATCCGGGCCTAATTAGAAAGGTATGGCTTTTGGGCCGAGCCTAATCGATGGATCCTAGTTGGTCCTCTCCATGAGTCGTAGCAGAGCGAACACCAACCCATCTCGCCCGACCCGGCCGGCAAACGGGCTCAAAATTAATAAATGAAAATGGGCTGAATTACTCTTTTAGCCCTCAATCTAAGTTGGTCATCGCGTGACACTTTTGTTCTCAAATTTTAATTTATTATAATTTTTAACTCAAATATATAATCATGTAGCCGACTAAATTATACTGGAGGACATAATTATACTAATCTAAATAGCTCATCTTAGAAACGAGTATAACTTAAAGTTCCGGACCTATTATTACAGTGCAATTTAGCCAAAACTTTATATATTCATTTTGGCTTAGTACAAAATTGAAGTGGTGGGCAATAGAAAAGTACCTATGCTTTGTTTTCTTTTCCTTTTTTATTTTAATTTAATGCTCTGCAGTTACGCCGAACCCCTTCAAGTACGCAGACCGTTTTTTATATCCAAAAAATCGATGGCACAAATCCTTTTTATATTTGAAAGCACAATCTCTAATGCTCGAGGTGGGTTAGATATTATGCCAATTTTTTTTTTTCAACCACCATATGGTATATATAATTGTTTGTTTAATACTAATAATAATAATGGGTAGTGCAAAGAGAACTGATATCAGTTATAATGTAATCTCTTTTCATTTCATAATCTACAAATTAATTACACTTTTCATCTAAAATTTTTCCGATTTCTTTTGAAATCTAAACTGCTAAAATCCAGCATATAACAATAATTCTATTACACAATAGCATGGTACAAGTCACGCATGCTCTCCATTACACAAATATTCTGCATGATCTTCAGAATTGCTAACAAGATACAACAATTCAAGGCAAATCCCTACCTAAGTTCCAATAAAAATTAACTACAAGCCTAAGTGAAGATCCAAAAGTTTGCAATTACTCTTCGGCGACGGCGACGACGGCTTGGCGACAGCCGGCTGCTTGCAGAAGCTGCTTTTAAAAGAAGCCGGTTTGGCAGCAAAGAAGCCACCCACATAATACATGTTCTGATCACAGGCTTTGAAGCTGCCCTGAGATTCTTCAAACAGAACAAACTCGGGGCCGGATCGCGACAGATCATACAACCAAGGGATGGAGATGTTGCACTCAGAACTGTGGCTTCTTATAAGAGGCTGGAGATAATAATTCATGCCAGCTTTTCGCGCCTGAACCTCCAGTCTCTTTTTCTTCATCCTCTCCTTCTTGTGAGCATTCTGATGGCCCCCCAGGGCTTGCGAATTCGCAAACTCCTTCAGACAGAACTGGCACCCATACTTCTTTTCTTCGGCGCGATCGGTTAACGACTTTTCCGTGCTCCGCTTATCGCTCTGGCTTCTCGGCGCAGCCGAGGGATCGAGCTCGAAGCCGAACAACCGGAGCTTCTTCTCCTCCATGTTGCGCGAGGATATGTGTGGTTTGTGGATTCCTCCAATGTGGGGGATAATGAGATGTTTCTCTCTCTCTCTCTCTTGAGTTGAGTCCAATAAGTTGAGGGATCCAATAGCCATTTATACTGCATTCAGATGCTGCAGCATATATGAGATTTAGTTAACAATCCTTAAACAGGAAAGATCAGGGTCAAATACAAGCATCATCAATAGAGCTAATGGGCCCCGCGGCTACTAAAATTATAATATGACAAGATTGTATGTTTCAATTACAAAAGTATTAAAGTGGAGCCTATGGATGCTTAAAATGGCCAACAGCTACATAAGATTACTACTACTTTACATTGAAAGCGATTTCCGGCAACTTAAGGATGCACCTTACTTTCCAATAAACAAACAAGACAATTGAAATGCTTTAGATAAATTAGGATTGATAACAACACTGTGCAACTAGGATAGCATAATAAAGGATAGCTACAATATTAAAAGAAGAGAAAAGGGGATATGCATCTCTTCAGGTCTCCAAATCTCCTGCTACATGAATCATAAAACTCAGGTTGGTTGTTTATTCTCCATCGACGTACAATTTTGTAGAACATGGTGATTTCGCGTCGGTACGTGTCCGATTATGTAGTCCTGTGTTCAAAACCCGCAAGGCTCATCTTCCATTTACTTATTTATAAATGTCGAAACATTGACAAAGAGGTAGCAGCAGAATAAAAAAGATATGATGTGTATAAAAATAGAAATTTTCAATACCATCTAACAGCTTAAGCACTCAAATATCTTAGATTCTGTACCAACAAAGAGCAGCAGGGAAAAGTCACAAACATTTAAATTTTGAAGTAACATGGCACTGGTACATTTGATATTCCTTCACCCATTGTTCCTAACACATGCATCATCCCGAGTTCCTGACCCCAGTATAGCTGCAAACTATAGTTAATAATTGACGAATCAAAACAATAATTAATGAAGTGTACAGAAACACAACCTAACTAACCAAGACCAAAGAATAAAAGTAGTGACTGGAGATGTAATCAGGTAAAAATATATATATATAGAAGATTTGAATCAGAGCATATCTTATAAAATACCAAAAGTATATATGGGATGAAAGAAGAGTTTCAGTCATCAAACTCTATCATTAGAGTTAAACAAGCAAAGGAATTTATAATGCGCAGATGTATTACTGGGCCCAATTTTAGCTTTAGGAGAGAACTTTGTAAAAAAGAATTGGAGATATTTTTTTTGTTCCACTGTCTCATACAAGATCTCTCACCTTTTTTAATGTAGATTTTGTGGGCAAGGTGGATACACCATGCACCAATAGCTCTCAGTGCCATCAACTCTGGCCCAGCACATTTCTTACTTTAACCCATCCTGCTATCTTTCATGAACTCCACCAAACCATTTGCTCTTTTCCTTTTCCTCCTTTTTTTAATGAATACTCCTCACTTAGCAAGCAAGTAATCAAAATTAAAAGAGCGAGAAACCGTAATGGTGGGCACTTCGGAGATTCGATTGATTTTCCTCAACTCGAAGAGTGTCTGCAATCAACCCACCACTTCAAAATATTTAGTATACAGAATTAGACTAGTGGTGCTTTTTTTTGTTTTTTTTCCGGCTAACACTGTACTTACAAATATCCCAGATATTTTCTGTAAGAAAAGTTCGAACTTTCAAATGTATACAAGTCAAGGAATCAGAATTTTGTTTGTCTACGCAAAAGTACGTTGTATGGGAGCTAACTGTATATATTGTAGGTACTTTACTGGAGACTTTCCGATGATCCGCAAAGAGACATTGATTTCATTAAGGATTGATTCTCTGTCCCTGGTATCCTACCAAATGGGAAGCGCAATTCAAAGTATTTAAACATGAATGTGATTATTGTGTCTGGGTAAAGATATTGTCGCGTACAATCAGTAAACATCAATAACAAAACTAATTCTTATGACCTGTCCACACTCTGTCTAACCAAATCAGATTCTCTCTCGTTACAATCATCAGAAAAAATAAATAAATAAAAGAATATGATCAGTTCATTAGGATATGACAATGACATGATATTTTTTGGGTTGTTGGGGGGGGGGGGGGTTGCAGAACCTCAATCTGTTGGCTTACCTAATCCTAACAGGAATATAAAGAATAAAGAAGATTGAGAATAACAGTAGGGCAAGTACTCTCCTGAACAGTAAATGAGAAAGTAAGAACAACCCCCTTTTCAAATAGGGTATATCCCTGTTTAATCAAAAAAAGAAGAAAGTAAGAACAACATCTTTAATCATTTTAGTTGTGCGCATTTCATGGATGCATAATATTACATGGACTAATACACATATGAGAAGCATCTACTTGAAGATATAGCAAGAGGTAAAAATTATACATGTTGTATAATGGAATTGTTTTACACTCAACACTATGCTTTCACATACTTGGACTCTAGTATTTTTTATAGGTCCAAAACGTGAATTTTAATTAAGACTACATGCAAAATCAAAAGAATAAGGATCATGAAATGAACAAAAAAAGAGGGCGAAAAAAAAAAACAAGAGTTCAAATATTTTTAGTGGTCCTAGCCCAGTTTTTGGGTTTTCACAGAGGAGAGAGAGAGGGGAAAGAGATAGATTGATGTGGACCAGCCTTGCTTTGAGACATGGGCCAAAATTGGGCCTAGTAAAGAATCTCTGTGCTATTTATGTGGGCCGAACCTGGACTCCCAAGCTTTGACATATGGGCCTAATTTGGGTTGGCTATTACTTTTTATGGTATTGATGACTTGATGTGGACCAGGCCTGGGATTTGAGCTATGGGCCTTTTCATTTGGAGGGCAAGTATGTGTAAATGATTTTTTTTTTTTTGCAGAATAAGTATTAAAAAAAACACATTAATTTATTTACACTTAACAGTTGATTTTCCTTGGGTCATTTATTGCAGGGTGTATACAATCGATCCATACACTTAAAATTATCAGCATCTATGCACATAGTACTTCATAATGTAGCACATTTTCCCTATTGTTGTGCTATCGACTACTAAGGAAGAGGATGCAATCAGTGCCTAGTATATATATGTTACTTGAGATTTGCACTTATAAGCTCCTTCCTTTGCAAATCTAATCATCTAATTCATCTTTCTATTGTTGTCATTCATTCATTTTACCGTTGATAGCATTGAAGATTTAACCAAATCAAAGTTCTCGTATCAGTTACACAATTTTCTCTTTTAGTTTATTACTCATGTATAAGAATTATTTACCTATCTAGCCTCTTTACAAAAAAATATTTCCTATCTAGCCTTCTTTTGAAAAATATTCCCCATCTAGCCTCATTTTCAAAGATTAGAGAAAAAAAGAGAAATTAATACCTTTAATATATATTAAGGGGTTAAGTGGGAAAAATTATCTTTTTCTCTCTCCTCTCCTATTTCCCGAGATCCCTTCTCACTCTCTAATTTTTGCGTATAATTTATCTCATATCGATTTATTTCAAAATAGAAAATTTTTATATAGCGCATCAATCAATTCCAATCTTTTTATATTTTGATGGAAATATTATGCATGGTTCGGAAGGAGTTGATTATAATGGTCCTGATTCAAAACTATTTGGATTTCTCGTACTTTAGGTTTTAATACATTAAAACATAAAATTTATAGGCCGAATGGGATCAAGATTATTTTGATATAAAAATTAATGGGAGAGGAGAGAGAAAAAGATAATTTCCCCCACTTAACCCCTTAATATATATTAAAGGAATTAATTTCTCTTTTTTTCTCTAATCTTTGAAGATGAGGCTAGATGGGGAATATTTTTTAAAAGGAGGCTAGATAGGGAATATTTTTTTGTAAAGAAGCTAGATAGGTAAATAGTTCCATGTATAACGTGAAAGTTTGGTAAACTATCATATGATCTGCTTTAATAGGAAAGAGCCAAACCCTTCTCGAGAGTTGAATTTGTTGTATGATTTGTTACAATGATGGTGCCATTGATCTGTTTCTTGGTCTGTTTTCGATAGTCATAGATCATAAGTTATACTTAAGGATACACTTAAACCAAATTAAGCAGTGGGGCCTAGGGTTGTTTAAAGCCAAACTTGATATTAAAAAAGCTGAATTCAAGTAGAACTCCAGCAAAGTTGGCCCCACTATCTTTCTCACAAGAGCCATGTGGAGTGAAAAGCCCAAAATGTGGGGAAACATTGTTTTCAAACCTGATATGACCTTCCCATTGTTTATAACATCAGCAAAAGCAGTATGTTGAAAACTTGGTTACTTGCACAACAAAGATAATGTATGTTTTCACACTTCAAGATACCAAAAAAAGGTTTTGGGTTCAATTAACTAGTTTCACAAAAATTCCACCATCACAAGCACAAAAAGCATGCACCTCAAATATTCTAATTTGGTTTATTACATCCTACTACCAAAGATCATGGTTTTGCTCTTTTGGTGATCTGTGTAAGGCACTTATTATTTTTAAAATAAAACCAAAGAACAAAAAAAAAATTCTTTTGTAGACAACAAAGCTTCTTTTTAGAAAAGTAGTAAAGTAAGAATCAAAAGCCCAATGCCAAAGTAACCCCAAAAAAAAAAAAAAAACCCAATCATAGAGAATTTCAGAGGGAGAAATTATTACAGTAAGCAATGCTGGTATTAGCTTTCTCAAAAAGTTACTTTTCCTGGATTGCTAGCTTGCTTTCCCAACCATTTTGGGGCCCAATAGCAGAGCTGGTGTTGATGGAGACCAAGGATGCTTTCACACTACTCACTTGTTCTTGATTTGAGAAAAGTAGATAACTTAGTTATTTGATATACAAGAATTTTAGCCATACAGTGTTTAAGCATAGTTACTTTGACATTTTTAGAAATAAACTTAGATGGAAATGTGAATCAATTAGAATTCGAACTTGTAATCTTGGGTATCGACCACCAAGTCCTTTGTCACTTGCTCCAGAAACGGACGAAGGGTCGGTTTCAGAATATGAGATTAGTAAAGTCATTTTACTGAAAATAGAGCTATAATTATCAAAAGATAGGAATATTTATTGCTTAGCAGCTTTTTTCTCACTTGGGGATTGTGGTGTTAGAGAAAGTCTGTTTTGATGGTAAAAGAATATGTTGGACGCAATTAAAGTGCCCATTCTTTAATAACGTTTATTATTTTTTTAATAATTTTTTTGTTTGCGGTGCAATGAAACAAAAGATTATACGATAAATAATAAAATAACCAGCTTTGTGCTCTTGTAAAATGATTATTTAGATGCGTCGAACCCCTAAATGAAATAACATGCTGGTAGTTCATATGCATCTTTCAAAATAATACAAGGACCATTTTCTTACGTGCTTTCAAATAATCGAACTGGTTGACCGGCACAAATTCAATTAAGACTCAAAGTCACGTTCCATGGTGTATTAAATAGAGTATTAATAATAAATGGCTAATGATAATATATTTTTTTTCTTGAGAAAAATACTCTATTCGTTGAGCAGATGAATACGTACGTAGGTGGAACAACAAAGTGTTGAAAAATATAAAGCAAAAACTAAAACTCGACTGATCCTATTATCCCATAATTTTTTTTATCAAAAAAAGGTTTGAGCGAAAAGTGTGCGAATTATGTGGGATTAGTCCTCCATTCTTTTGGTGCAATTAATTAGTCCTCGATTCTCCCCATATGCCTTATGTCGATGTAGGCCAATGATAATGCTATGTATTTTATATTTAGGGACACATTTGGCTCAATTGCTGAAATTTGTCGGAAGTGCTTTGTAGAAGCACCAAATTCTATTTACATCTTCGCATTGTGGCAAGATGCAAAATAAATTTTAAATTAGAGCTTCGTACTGTTACGTGGAAACTAATAAACTTGTTATTACCTTTGGAATTAGATAAGTTCGTTTTAAGAATAGGACACGCTAAATAAGAACTAATACGATTTGGTGAGCTCCTAATAAACGGAAGAATATGTGTTCCTTCACTTTCGTTTCTTATTCTGTTTAATCCAATTTATATAAGACGGGTATATTCCACCGAGCCCTAAATCATCTTATTCTGCTTCATGATGTGCGCAAATATATCTTGAATAATAATAATGTTGGTTTCAGATCCCTGCAGGGTTGCATGGGTGTCATGATGGTCACCACCAATTGCACTACCTCATCAAACTGCCACAGAGAATAAAGATCTCTCTCAATACGACCGAGTCCTTAATAACACACATAATACATGAGCTGGGGGAAAGCAAGGGAGTATCTACATTTTGGATTGGTCAAACATACTGTGTTGAGCGTTAGACAAAAATTAAAATAAAAAAAAATAATAAATAAATAATAAATAAATAAAGATGGGGACAAGTGGTCCTAGGGGTTCCCTTTCGTCAACTCGAAGGCTCTCTCCTCTCCGGCTCCTTCAACTAAAGAGACAAAGACCATCTCTCTCTCTCTCTCTCTCTCTCTCTCTCTCTCTCTCTCTCAAACGAAGACCTAAACTGGAACATTCTAATAGTTCCAAATCAAATAATATAAGGAAATATTAGAGACTTTTGTGCAACAGTCATATTAAAATTAATAACCGAACTTTAAAATTTTAACCCAGTAGTTTCGACTTAGCGAGTAATTGATATTAGTGAACTGAATCGTTAAATTTGATAATGAAGCTCACATCGCTTGATTTGATTAGAGAACAATATAACTAAATAACCACCACCACTATTTAGAATAGTGCTAGCTATTGGCCTCTTCAGCTCTCTGAGACTTCGTTTGGTTCAGAAATTAGTAGGAACTAGTTATTCCACGGATAGATACAAATATGAGTTTTTGTAAGAATAAGATTATTTTTTTTGTTTGGATGAAAATATGAGTATAAGCTGGAACTAGAAAAATTGTGTTTGGATAGTTATTGAAAATAAGACAAATAGTTGATGGTTATAAATAAAAAATAATGATATTATTCATATAATTGAATTTAATTTTTAAAATTTTAAACATATAATTTCAATTTTAAAATTTTAACTTTTAAATTTTAAAATTTGAAATTAAAATTTAAAATTTAAATATTTAAATATATAAATTTTAAATTTAAGACCAAATTTAAATTTGAAATATATAAAATATCAAATTTAAAATTTAAAAATTTATAATATCAAATTTAAATTTTAAACTTTAAAATTTAGAATTTAAAATTTTAATTTTAAAATTACAAATTTTAAATTCTAAAAATTTAAATTCTATTTTAAAACAAAACTCTCTCTCTCTCTCTGTTCCCATTTCCATCCGGGGTGAGAATTATAGTTCTCATCTTAACTAAATCTTATTTGGATACAAGATGGGATATAAGATTCTTATACCCCATTTTGTACCCAATTCAAACACTACCTAAGTATTTTAGTACTTTGAATTTGAATTTAAACTTTTTATTCCCATCAAATTGTTAGAATTAAATAGTGCCTATTGGTCTCTTCAGCTCTTTTAAGTATTTTAGTTCTTAGAAATTGAATTTAAGCATTTTAGTTCCCACAAATTGTTAAAATTGGTAAATCAGATCATTTACATCTGACATAAGAACAATTGCCGATCGAAACATGAGGCCAAAACGCTAATTTGAATCACCTGCAAAGTCTGAGATGTTGGATTTCCTTTTTACAAGGCTTTTAAGATCCAACCCTAATTTGTTCTTTCTAAATTTAATAGGAAGAGGGAGTAAATTTGCCGCGCATAAGAGGAAGCAAGCAAAATAAAGATTCAAACTTTATTGAACAAGGAAAAAAAAAGAAGAAAGAAACTTAATTGATCAAGTAGAAATAATACCTGTAGGTTTGCATCATCTGATGGCAATTAATGCTAGTTGGGCCTCTGAGCTTAATTCGAATTGACTATTGTCAACTCGAATTGATTTTGTTTCTTCAAGTAAGCGCACCAGCGGATCGATAATGACTATTATCTCTTACCTACAAATGATCATATATATTCCACTCACGAAATATCTTAACATCAACGTACTATTTAATCTTTTAATGAATTCACATAATGGTGTGAAAGCCGAAATTTGTACTTGTTTTCATTACGCTGGCACTGGAGTACTCTTATTTTTTTAAAATACAAAAGCTTTTTTAGTACCAAACAAGAATTTTAGTATTGAGTCGTTGGTAAATAAAAAATCAAGCGCAATCAAAGATTTTAATGGTAATGTTGTTGTTCTAACTCTGCATAACATTCTTTGACATCTAGATTTAAATAAATAAATATGTGAAATATGATCTCAACTGTAAATTTCAAAGTCATGAATAAATGCTACCTAGATTCTCAATATGAAATGATCATGTAATGAGCATTCATTAGGCACCTGAGAGTTGTTAAAGATATGCCTTCTTTTTTATTGGTTTGATCCATGCACCGGGTCTACGGAATATATTAATTCTTAAATGAATTATGACTTTGATTGCTCTGTAGTAATCTGGATGGACTAGGAATTGAATTAGGATTTTCAATATCCTAATTTGACTTGTTGACCGGCCAATCCACGCATAATATTATATGCGTATGCTCCCTCCGAACCGTACGGCAAGTCATGGGAAAAATTAATTAGCTTTGTTGGCTAATTAATTCATGGTTCCGGGAGCCGTACGACGGTAGCAAGAGAAGGAGATGCGCAGTAGCACGCATGTGACGGATTGACGTTGGCGGCGAAGCGACGCGTTTCTCGACCAATTGCCTGAGCGGTTCGGATTCTTCGAAGCAACGACATAAAGGAATTTGGTTAGAGTTTCTATACTTCTCTAATTTGGTCTTCTCGGTTTTACGAAAAGCTTTTTCTGGTATTTTCTTGGAGTTTTCGTTGGAACAAGAAAGGTGGAATTCACCATAAGGTTCTTGGTTTTTTATCCGGAGAAGACATACGGTGTAAGCTTGTACTTTTATTTCTTCATATAGTGGAATACATCTCTCTCGCTCTCCCCGTGGACGTAGGCAATTGCCGAACCACGTAAATCTTGGTTTCTTCTTTCTGCATTTATTTCTTTTACTGTTCGGTCGATTTTCTCTATTTTTCGTGCATCTTTGTTGGTAGCACATGACGGACGATCCATCCGGTTCCCAACAAGTGGTATCAGAGCGTAAGGTTCGTGCTACATCAGAGATGTCGAAAGTCTCGTCTTCTAAGTTTGAGGTGGAGAAATTTGACGGTAAAGGAAACTTCGGTCTCTGGCAGAGAAGAGTGAAAGCCCTTCTGGTTCAACAGGGCCTTCATAAGGCGTTGCTCGGAAAATCGAAAAAGCCGACATCGATGAGCGACGAAGATTGGGAGGATATTGATCTGCGAGCGGTGAATACAATTATATTGTGTCTAGCAGATGAGGTGATGTATAACGTAATGGATGAAGAAACTACAGTCGGCATGTGGAACAAGCTAGAGAAGCTGTACATGACCAAAAGCCTCTCGAACGTGCTGTACCTAAAGCAAAAATTATATGGGCTACGCATGAAGGAAGGTACGGCAATAACGGAACACTTGAACACCTTTAATAAAATTATTGCGGATTTGCTGAGCATTAATGTCAAGGTTGACGAGGACGATAAGGCGTTGATTTTTCTTACATCACTTCCGTCGTCCTACAATCACTTGGTGACCACCATACTGTACGGAAAGCAAACTCTAAAGATGGAAGATGTTACATCGACACTTTTATCTGAAGAGATCAGGTTGCAAGCGAGTACCGAAGAAAGCAGTGCAGGTTTGGTCGTAAATGATACAAGTGGAGGAAGGGGACGATCAAGAGAACGTGATGCAGGTAAAGGAAGATCCCGTTCCAAGTCAAAATCGAAAAAGGTGAAGTGTTACTTCTGTAAGAAAGAGGGCCACATGAAAAAGAACTGCGAAAAGAGGAAGGCTTGGCTGCGAAATCAGAATTCCTCTGCAGATACGGCGAGCGTAGCTAGTGATTCCGGTCAGGACGTCTTGACGGTTACAACAGATTCTGACTCTCACGGTGACTGGATATTAGATTCTGGTTGTTCTTATCACATGTCTCCAAACAGGTCTTTATTTGATACTTATAAGTCTTGTGAAGGCAGTAGTGTTATGATGGGTAATCGCACTAGCTGCAAGATGGTCGATATCGGAACAGTAAAAATAAAGATGTTTGATGGTGTGGTGAGGACGTTAACGGATGTGAGACACATTCCGGATCTCAGGTTAAATCTTATATCACTTGGTACTCTTGACTTTACTGGCTGTTCTATTAGTATTTCAGGTGGAGTCGTCAAGGTTAAAAAGGGTGCCATGGTCGTCATGAAGGGAGAGAAGAAAGGGAATCTGTACAGGCTGATCGGCGAGTCGGTGATTGGAGGCGTTGCGGTAACATCCTCAGAAGATCATGATGCTGATGATACGGAGCTCTGGCACATGAGACTAGCCCACATGAGTGAAAGAGGGATGTTGGAACTGCATAAAAGGGGAGTACTCAAAGGTATTAAATCCTGTAAACTTAATTTCTTGCAAATTTTGTTTATTTGGAAAACAGAAAAGGTTGAGTTTCAGGACCTCCAGTCATAAAAGTAAAAGTATACTTGAGTATATCCATGCGGACGTGTGGGGACCGGCTCCGGTGACTTCGAAAGGTGGTGCGCGATATTTTATTACATTTATCGATGATTTCTCCCGTAAGGTTTGGGTATTCTTCATGAAGGAAAAGTCTGAGGCATTTATAAAGTTCAGACATTGGAAGAATGAGGTGGAGAAACAAACTGGGAAGCAGGTCAAGGTTCTTCGAACGGACAATGGTGGAGAGTTCACTTCTCGGGAGTTTAAGAAATTCTGCAAGGATGAAGGTATTGTACGTCATTACACGGTTCCAGGTACTGCACAGCAGAAAGCAGAAAGGATGAACCGGACATTGGCTAGAACGTGCCAGATCCATGAGGTTATGTGCAGATTTGCCAAAGGAGTTCTGGGCTGAAGCAGTAGATATGGCGTGCTATATTATTAATCGATCTCCCGCCACAGCAATCGAACTCAAAACACCGGAGGAAGTATGGACAGGTAAACTTGCAGATTATTCCTCCTTACGGGTCTTTGGTTGTCCTGCTTATGTCCATATCCAGGAAAATCAGCGCACAAAATTAGATTCGAAGTCAAAGCCCTGCATATTTCTTGGGTACGATATGGGTGTTAAAGGATACAAGCTGTGGGACCCTATCGCCAAGAAGAAGGTGATTAGCAGGGACGTAGTTTTTGACGAAAAAGCTATGCCGCGTAAGGATCATCAGGAGGCTCAACGTGAAGAACAGTCAAAAACTACGCAGATCCAGGTGGAGCGGCAAGAGGGTGTAGATGATCAGGTGGAGCAGCCCCACTATCAGGATGATCATGGTACACAAAGCGATCCGATTGAAAGCACTTCGGAGGAGCCCTACTCTATCGCTAAAGGAAGGGAAAGGAGACAGATTCGTCCACCTTTACGGTACAGGTTGGAGGATATAGTATCTTATGCCTTATTAATTACATCAGATGATCCCACTTCCTATCAGGAGGCGATGCAGGACAGAGATAGTGGCAGATGGATGGCGGCTATGACGGAAGAGATGGAGTCTCTACAGAAGAATCAGACATGGGATCTGATTCCATTACCGGAAGGGAAGAGATCTATCGGTTGCAAGTGGATCTACAAAAAGAAGCAGGGTGCAGATGGAGAACCAGAAAAATTCAAGGCGCGGTTAGTAGCCAAGGGCTATGCGCAAGTAAAGGGAGTTGATTTCAATGAGATTTTCTCACCGGTGGTGAAACACGCGTCAATTAGGATGCTTCTAGCTATGGTGGCTATGTTTGATTTAGAGCTTCAGCAGCTTGACGTTCGAACCGCATTTCTTCATGGGGATCTAGTAGAAGAAATTTATATGGAACAACCTCAAGGTTTTGTTCAGCCGGGGAAGGAGAATCTGGTGTGCAAACTGAAAAGATCTCTCTACGGGTTGAAGCAGGCACCGAGGCAGTGGTATAAGCGGTTTGACGGGTTTATGATCGAGCATGATTATAGCAGAAGTTTATATGACAGTTGTGTCTACTATCGGAGGCTTGAAGATGGTTCGTTTATTCTGCTTATGCTATATGTAGACGATATGCTTATAGCAGCTAAGAATCCGAATGAAGTGCAACAATTAAAGGATCAGTTGAGCCGAGAATTTGACATGAAGGACCTAGGAGGTGCTAGAAAAATCCTAGGTATGGAGATCAGACGCGACCGCATACAGGGTAAGTTATGGTTATCGCAGAAGACATATATACGAGCTATTATAAAGCAATTTAATATGTCAGAGGCGAAGGCGGTCAAGACTCCATTAGCCCAACACTTCAAACTTTCTGAGGAGATGTGTCCCAAGACGGATGAGGAGGTTACTTCTATGTCAAAGATACCATATGCTAGTGCAGTCGGTTGCCTGATGTATGCTATGATTTGCACTAGGCCTGATCTTTCACATGCAGTTAGTGTTGTCAGTCGGTATATGTCGAATCCAGGAAAACAACACTGGGAGGCCGTGAAGTGGATTTTGCGGTATCTGAAGGGCACATCAGATAAAGGTATTCTCTACTCGAAAGATTCTGGTAATGATGAAGTGAAGGGGTTTGTAGATTCCGACTATGCGGGTGATTTGGACAAGCGTAGGTCTATTACAGGTTACGTCTTTCTGCTGGGCGGCGGACCTATCAGTTGGAAATCTACGTTGCAGCGCACTGTAGCCTTGTCAACTACAGAAGCGGAGTATATGGCGGCAATTGAAGCAGCTAAGGAAGCAGTCTGGCTTAGAGGCTTGGTTTGTGAACTCGGAATCATGCAGGAAAAAATGATTATCGGTTGTGATAGTCAGAGTGCTATATGTCTCGCCAGGAATCCAGTGTACCATGGGAGGACAAAGCACATAGAAATCAAGTATCACAAATTACGGGAGCTCACTAATGAGGATGATAGAGAAATTCAGCTTATAAAGGTTTCCACAAAGGATAATGTAGCTGACATCATGACAAAGCCGGTAACAGCGGATAAGTTTAGACACTGTCTAAACTTGGCTAATTTGCATGACTGCTAATGACTGGATGCCTCAGGGAGAGGGGGCGATAAGATGAGAGAGAGTAATGAAATACAAAAGAAGTCAAGGTGGAGAATGTTAAGAATATGCCTTCTTTTATTGGTTTGGTCCATGCATCGGGTCTACGGAATATATTAATTTAAAATTGAATTAGACTTTGATTTGGCTCTGTAGTAATTTGGATGGACTAGGAATTGAATTAGGATTTTCAATTCCTAATTTGACTTGTTGACCGGCCAATCCACGCATATATATATATATATATGCGTGCCCTCTTCAAACTGTACGGTAAGTCATGGGAAAAATTAATTAGCTTTGTTGGCTAATTAATTCATGGTTCCGGGAGCCGTACGACGGTAGCAAGAGAAGGAGATGCGCGGTAGCACGCATGCGACGGATTGACGTTGGCGGCGGAGCGGTGGTTCTCGACCAATTGTCTGAGCGGTTCGGATTCTTCGAAGCAACGACATAAAGGAATTTGGTTAGAGTTTCTATACTTCTCAAATTTGGTCTTCTCGGTTTTACGAAAAGCTTTTTCGGTATTTTCTTGGAGTTTTCGTTGGAACAAGAAAGGTGGGATTCACCATAAGGTTCTTGGTTTTTTATCCGGAGAAGACATAAGGTGTAAGCTTGTACTTTTATTTCTTCATATAGTGGAATACATCTCTCTCGCTCTCCCCGTGGACGTAGGCAATTGCCGAACCACGTAAATCTTGGTTTCTTCTTTCTGTATTTATTTCTTTTGCCGTTCGGTCGATTTTCTCTATTGGTTCGTGCATCTTTGTTGGTAGCACATGACGGACGATCCATCCGGTTCCCAACAGTCTCGATAAGGGGATATCATTGAGAAATAAATCCAGCTCAGCTCAATAAAAATTCACAGCCCCATGAATATGACAGAACTAATTGAGAAATAAATCTAGCTCGGCCCAACAAAAATTCACAGCCCCATGAATATGATAGAACTAATTTGTCTTCCATAAACAGAAATGCCTAATCCTTCTTCGAAATAAAGAGAGAGTTTTTTTTTCCCCCCTTTATCCCTATTTTTCTTTTTTTGATCTTAGCTTTTTCTATGATTACGCTTTATACAGTTCCTGCTTGCCTTTATGAATCTCTGAAGTCGAAGTCAGGGTTACGTCGAGTCAGAAAGAAGCTTTTTTGAAACAAAAAGTAAGACTTGAGGACATTTCAAGACTGCAACTGAAAATTGAAAGAGACCATAAATATGGCCTTATTTTGATTGCCCAAAACTCTACTTTGAAGGTGTGGGATTCTTTGATTGCAAGAAAATAGAAATTGGTAGTAAGCTAAGGCGCAACTGCTTTTACGGTACCCTAATTATCAATTAAATAAATTTAAATAAAAATAATTTAGGCCAATTTGTATAAAAAATTCACTAGTTTTGAGCTTTTGCAAAAGTATGCCACATTTTTGGATTTTACAGATTCGGACCGAACTTTTAAAAAACTGACAAAAATATCCTTGTTTCTTTTTCTCTCTCCCCTTCTTGTAACGACCCAGCCTACTAGCAATAATAACTCGTTGGGCCTAGCCAACAATCCAAAATGCTTAAGCCCAGTTATTATTACTAGTGTCTAAGTCTCTTATAAACCCAATGACATCCCGCTTTTCCATCGATTGTGGACTTTGGGGTGTCATCGACTCAACCGTTAAAGGCTGCTGTCCTGTCACGTCCAATCAATCACAGCCAAGATATAGGCGCTTGTGATACTCGTCTCGGCGTAGCGTCTCCGACCTGGCTTCAGCGAGTGTAAGGACTGGTTTTTCGCAGTCAAGTATTCTGTTTGATATGTTTATGTGTGTTTTATTACTATGCTACTCGTCAGTTTTCCAGAAGAAATGATCTAGAATGGAGAAGTTCGGGCAGGAGAAGGAGGAAAAATTTTTTTAAATTTACTTAGTGGATATTTTAATACCGGTTTTTTCGGAGGAGCAATGATGAGTTGGCTTCTGGCGCTTATCGGACTCCGTTCATATCAGTCCAATAGCTCGTTTCGATCGGTTCAGCTGTTTTGGAACCAATGGCACTGACGGATTTCAGATCTGATGCATGGTTTTCGAGAAAAAGGAGTTTTATCAAAAAGATGATTTTCGTTCCTTGCCTTTCGTGCATTGTGAAACTCCTTGTGTTTCGTGCTTACGACCTGGAGTAGGGTGAAGGTTGTTTTGGGTCCCTACTTGTAGTAGGGAAGTCCATTTCTGATGCGAAATGGGTTTTGTTGGGTTTACACATTGGTATATGTGTAATTTATGGATTAATTAGAGAGCGGATGGGTTCCGTCGCGAATCCGTGACCAAATCGGATGAATCAACATTGTAGTTTTGATGCCCCCGACGTGCTGAACGCAATGGTGCTGTCGGATCGAAAATTCGACGGACGGATCTCCGGGAATTACGAGATTTTCGCTGAGGGGTCAAAGTGGCAAAACGGATAAATCGCGAAGAGACCCTATATTTTATGTGCCTAATTGCGTGAGATCAGACA
>NW_017893513.1:0-63129 GCF_001540865.1 Ananas comosus
AAATATATTATTATATTATATTTTATTTATAAATATATAATAATTTATTTTGGGAACAAATAGTGATTTCATTCCAATTAATTTTTTTATATTTTTTATTATCAATTCTACGCTGATGATAATAAAAAAATATTATGTATTTTTTTAATATTATAATGAAATTCCTCATTTGTATGCAGTACACGAGGTGGGATTGGCCTCGTGGACCGCGTGAGAGGAGACAGAGCGAGAAAAGTAGATCCCTCTCTCTCTCTTTGATTATATATATAATATATATAATATTTATTTTTTTTATATAAATATATTATTATATTATATTTTATTTATAACTATATAATAATTTATTTTGGGAACAAACAAAAATAGTGATTTCATTTTAATTAATTTTTTTATATTTTTTTATTTATAAATTCTACGCTGATGATAATAGAAAATATTATGCATTTTTTTAATATTNCCTTCGGAAGATGTCGGAACACCTTCGAGACCCACAAGCGGCTCCAAAAATCCCCGATCCCAATTACAATTAACCGCTATCCCCAAATACACCAAAACAGGTGCCCCAGGCAGCAACAAAAGCTAAAGGATCAATAAAACAAAACGCTGCTGAATCGGGTTTTCGAAATCGTCGAAATAGGCTCCGAAACCCTCCCGCTGCTAACCTACCACCTTCGTATTTCGAGGATAGCAGTAGCAACCAGCCAACAAGGCATAGCGGGGTTCTCAAGCAATCCATAACCCTAGAACCACAAAACCTACCAACAAAACCTTGCTCATTTGTCAAATTTCCGCCGAACAACGTCGTGGGGCCAAGATCTTACTCCGCAACTGCTCCCGAACCTTTGACGATGAGTCAAGAGGTCGTTAACAGTGTCTTCACGCTTTTCAGGGCAGTACACCGTGTTCCCAAGACATAAATTAAGCAAATAACCCATAATAACACTACTACATAAAATAATGTGTAAACAATGAGTTTAGCTCTCATTATCTTGATCTGTGACGCAAACCAACCAGTCGATCTGAATCAACTCGATTCAAGGATGCTCGTGCTCGCTGTCCGGAGTGAAAACAGTCGTTGGACGGTCGCAAAACAGCGAGAAAACCACCAAAAACTAGATTCCGGAAGCGGTCATGGCCTTCACGCACATTGGACTTCATCGATTGCAGCGCAAGTGAGCATGACACTCAACAGTTCCAGGAGTGCAGTGCTCACATATCGGAGACTTGCCGAAGCCTTAAATGGCTGGAAACGAAGATCGCCAAAGAAGCAGCCTCGAGTATGCACCATGCCCGAGCTAGGGCATTAGCCAGAGGGGCGCCGGTGAGCCCCATCTAGGAGGTGGTCCCCGCACTCGAAGGGAAGGGTCAGGACGACCCCTGGCCGGCGACGATGTGGAGCGGCGGTGCTGTAACGCCCCCAATAGTCCCACATCGGATGGGATACTGATTCCGATCAGTTTATATGAGGCCTACATGCTAACAATAATAACTGGGCTTAAGCATTTTGGGCCGGTGGTTGGGCCCAACGAGTTATTATTGCTAGTGGGCTGGGTCGTTACAGGTGCAGCTGCAGCGGAGGCTCGGGGATGGCTAGGCCGACGGCAGCGACCTCCTAGAGGTCGGCAACGATGGTCGAGTGCGGCGATAGCCGGGTGGCTTCCCACAGCCATGCGGTTGCTGCAGATCCTCCTTGGCCGTGGCGCAACTTCCAAGGCATGGCGGCTCCGGGGTGGTGGAGGGCGGCTGCCCAGAGTCGGAGGACCACGCCGAAGGTGGTCCAGGTCGGCGGCAGCACAAGAACAACTGGCTCGGGTCCTTTCTGCTCACAGCAAAATAATAGAAAGAAAGAAAGTCCGGCGGCCGGCGACAGTGACAGCGGCGATAGCGCGTCTCAAGAGGTCCGGGTAAGGGAAGGGGGAGGATGACTAGTGTTAGGGTTAGGGTTAGGGTTCAAGGGGCTCAAAACCTATAATAATATGTAACACAACGATAATCGACTCCAAATCCCTCCAATTAGCAAAAATATGGCCAAAGTCCCTCGACGCAAACATTCTCTCACAAGAAGGTCCTCGCTCGAGGGTCCACACGTAAAACGGAGCAACGAGAAGTTTTAAAAAGCAAAAACGATAAAGGACAAAAGTCCACTCTGTGATAAAATTCAATTTCTCGAAAATCGTGCATCAAATCCAAAATCCGTCAATTCCATTGGGTCCGGGATAGTCAGACCATCCAAAACGAGCTATTGGATCACTATGCACGAAGTCCAATACGCGTCAAAAGCCATCTCACACACTGTCCTTTTCCAGAAACTAGTGTTACTATTCACTTTAAGTGAAAAATAATAATCGTATAAAAGTTTTATTTTAATTCTTTTTTCGCTATAGACAAATTATAAATCTATCATTATAAAAAAAATTCACGTTCTAATTAGTTGCACCCAGTACAATAAAATTTATTTTTTAAAAAAGATTCAAATAGTAAACAACTAGAATTAAAAAATGAGTAAAATAAAAAAAGAATAAACAAAGAGACCAGAGTTTTCACTGGGATGAAAATATACAGAGATCCTTTATTTATAAGTCCAATTGAAATTGAACCCTCAACTTCAGTTTTTTTTTTTTTACTCATTTTTTAATTCTAGTTGTTTGAATCTTTTTTTTAAACAAATTTTATTGGACTGGATGCAACTAATTAGAACATGGATTTTTTATAGTGATAGGTTTATAATTTGTCTATAAAATATTTAATAAGATTTATAAAAAATATATGCATACAGGACCCGATCCATATCCGATTTTAAGCCGATAGTATACGGGTAGCCACTATCCAGACACGTTCAAATAGATCCAATGTCTACAAATGGTTTATAATTTGTCTGTAAACAGTTCAACTTTCATACGTTGCCGTTAG
This sequence comes from Ananas comosus, assembly GCF_001540865.1. NCBI lineage: Eukaryota > Viridiplantae > Streptophyta > Magnoliopsida > Poales > Bromeliaceae > Ananas > Ananas comosus. The sequence goes on from NW_017893513.1 coordinate 2,911, forward strand.
AAGTCGTTAGAGAACTGTTTATATTTTCAATTTTGTCATCACAAATATGTCCTTCTAAGCTATAATAGTATAATATAAGAGGGGTAAAAATATCAAAAACTAACTAAAATTAAATATTTAACCTATGATTAATTAACTAATTTTTTCTAACAGATTCTAACGGTAAGAACATATTTAAAAATATCAGGACTTTTGTAGGAACATCATATAAAAGTTGAACTTTATACGGATATATTTGATATTTACTATTCTTGTAAAGATTTGTATGAAATTAATCCTTAAACAAAATGTATAGTATTTGAACTTTATAGAAACAAATGTGATGATTTTACGAGATTATTTAACTGGTGATTAATATTCTCAAATTTACCTTATATCAACCATAAAAAATTGCTAACCTTCATATCACTTAAATAATAGGAAAATAAAATCACAAAATTATAAAATTTAGTTATTAAAAATTTTAAATAACTTAAATCTAATTTATTGGTACTAATCATTGTGTCAGATGTCCCATCTTTAAAAGTAATATGAAAATAAAATGCACCGCTTATTTTTAGAATTATTAATTTTACCTTCAGGCACACACACTCTCTCTATAGAGAGAGGAGTTTCATTACTATATTCTTAGAAGTATAATCAATTTTGTGCCCACAAATCATTTATGATGATATAGTTTTCGAATTAATTATCTATAGCGTCAAATAAGATTTAGATCATTCTGACAAGAACATGGTAACGGCATTATTCATAAGACAAACGTTCATTATTCACCTCAATCTGATATACGTGCAGTACGGAGAAAATATATAACTTTGATAGGTATAATTATTAACTTGAAGCACAAAGCTTTAGTTTCAACATGTTTGATCCTCAATTGGATTCTCTAAAAGGCCTTAAAGAGTAACAACTTTTCTTTTTTTCTTTTTTTTCTTTTTTGAGTAAGAGATAGGTAGTATGCTACCCGTTTCGTTTATTTCATTTAAAAATAAACTTAGCTGGAAGTATGAATCAACTAGGATTCGAATTTAGAATCTCGGGTACCAACCACCAAACTCTTTACCACTTGCTCTAGAGACGGTCGGTAGTAACAACTTATCATGATCTTTGGAAAAAGAGGATACTGTCCGACGTGAATTTTCTTTATGTGCAGGGTGCCTAACTAAAGTTTTTCTTTTCTTTTTTTTTGAGAGATAGGTAGCACGCTATCTGCTTTGTTTATTTCATTTAGAAATAAACTTAGCTAGAAATGTGAATCAACTAGAATCCAAACTCGAGTCTCGGATACCAACCACCAAGCCCTTTACCACTTGTTCTAGAGACAGGTGCCCAATTTGCTGGATATGCTTTTGATAGGGATAAAAATTTTGTGCAGAAGCAGCTCCAAAATGTTCATTTGGGTTTGCCCCAGGAGACAACACATGGCTGCAGAACCATGTGACGTCCACGTCTCTCCTACTATTAAGAAATCAAAAGACGCCTGTGATTTTAACCTAACGAGTTATTATTACTAGCGGGTCGGATTGTGACTTTTGATATCAGAATCGATTCACCAGCCGGAAGTGTGAGATGAATCTTGACTAACAGACTAAGCTAAGATCGGTGAATGACAGACTAAATTAGGGTCGGAATGACAAGGTTTGCAAGACAAATCTCATATTGTCTGGTGATCTTGGACTGTATGTGTTCAGGGCGAGTGCCACAAGCGTATAAAATTATTATTTTAATTTTTTAGAATTTAGAATTTAAAATCTATAATTTTAGAATTTAAAATTTAAGATTTAGAGCATAATATTTAGATTTTTAAAGTGATGCACTTCAAAATAAAAATTAAAATAGTCATAAAATGCTAAATTTTAAAGCCCTAAAACTCCAAATGATAAATATCATATTCTCAACGCTAAAAAATAAAAAAAAAAATTTACGAAAATATGGTTCATCTGGTGCTTATGAATGTATCAAATAACTTTAATTTTTGGCTGTGGGAGTATGGTTGATAGGAGCCGCCAGGTTACCCCTCGTGCGGGACACGATGGTGTGGGACCCTCGGCTTTGGTGAATTGTTTGCAATCTGATTTTGGTTCCGGAGATCGGTCGTCTTGCCGATCTAGCCCTCAACTGGCGTGTGCTCCTGCGAGTTCTATTACGCAGAAGGCTATTTCTAGGAAAATAGCTCTTCAGGAAGGTGCCCGGACTGCTGGTTTAGCGGACCGGCAATCTTATGGCCGCAAGAAAATTGTGAAAAAGAGCAAGAAATGCGGGGTGCTGCTCCGCGATTCTGAAGCCCAGGCGTTCGGGGCGTTCCTCCGCGGCCGTGCTTGAGTCCCCTATTTCTTCTTCCGTCTCTATGTGTGTTGTCTTCGTTTAGTCATGATTAGTGTTTGTAGTTGGAATGTTAGGGGACTTGGCGATCCTTGTAAGAGACGTGCTGTGAAACATGTAGTGGTTTCGCTTAGGAAAGCGGTAGTCTGTTTGCAGAAAACTAAAATTAGCTCTTCCTCTTGTTCCTTTTTGAGCACTTTTGTGGGTCGTTCTACGATAAATTTGAGTTTATCGAGGCCTCTGGCGCTTTTGGTAGACTTTTGACGTGTTCGAGCTCGCGGGTGTTTTCCTGTACCGAGGTTATACTGAAACGTTTCTCTATTACCCTTCGTCTTACTCATGTGCAAAGTGGCACTTGTTTCTACCTTATCAACGTGTACGGCCTGTTGGAGGTTAGGGCTTTTAGGTGCTTAAAGTATTACACCAAGAGACGTCAAGTTTGGAACGCTCAACAGTGTTACCTCCAGCGTAGGAAACCCTAGATTTAATAAATAAGCTATTGGGCTCCAGAGATATGGGCCTCAATACGCTTTCACTTATTGGGCTTGTATGTGAACATATTATTTGGATTATATTATAACAAAATATCCAATAACAATATATCCAACAATCTCCTCCTATGTTCACCATACAGCAATTATGAATCATCCACATTCAGTCCAAGACAATCAACTCGGATTAAAAACTCAATCAACAATTGTAATTCAAATGAGTAAATCATTATTATCATGAATCTGTTCTGAGATCGACATATCCAAAATGATTCTCAAAATCAGTTCACAACCAACATATGCATAACAGTCAAATATAAGTAGGCCAGTCAAAATAATCCAAGGCCTTACAAATAAAAGAAAAAGACATAATAATGTTCACAAATAGAGATAGCCAAAAACAAGTCTTAAGTAAATGGACTCCATCAAAACAGGTAATAGTAGGTGAACTGTCAAGTTCCCGTACACTCTAAATGATATATATATTCATTCATCAAATAGATCATCCTGATCTGGATCTCACTTATTAAGCTCTCCTCCATCCCTGCCATCCTCTGTAGAATATCAAATATAAATTTCATATTATCATGAATTTAATCATTTGAATAATCCACTAAAAATGTCTAGTTCTACTAAAAGAACTTAGCATCATAACATCAGGCAGAGAAGAATATATATTAATGTCATAAAGCATCATAATATCATGTTCACAAGTATCAAGCCAGTTTCATAAATTATGAATAAAGCCTAAATAGTTTGATTTATAAAGAGCCATCAACTTAAGTTTATTTGTAAGAGAATAATCATTGTCTAGTTTCAAAGAACATGACCAAAACCAACAGACTTCTTATGCAGATAGCTATTTCTATGTTTCAATTTGGAATGTCACAGTTACTAATTCTTTTAAGTCAAATAATCTAGCATCAAGTTTGGAATGAGATCATTTAACTAAGAAAAGAATAGTCCAGCCTAGTTGAATTGTATCATCAAGTTTGGAATGACACAAGCCTTCCAGGTAGAACTTTGAACTAGGTTAAAGTCATTTTCATCAAGTTTGGAATGAAACAACTCACCTTTTTCAAATTAGTCCGCAACCATGAACATCGATGAAACATATAAATTGTGCTTGACCACCAAAGGAAGGAAGATTCGATAATTCAAAACATACAATTAGAAAGTAAGTAAATGGTAATTAAGACTAATTTACATAGTCTTTAACCCCATTTCCCCCACTGTTTTGAATAATCGATCTTTAGTCATACCTTTTGTGAGAGTATCGGCCATGTTATCCTTCGATCTCACATCGATCAAGGTGATAACCCCTTGTTCTCTCAGATAATTCAACAACGCATGTCTCAGTCTCACATGTCTTCTCTTTGAATTAAAGAAAGCATTTTTGACAACTTGGACAGCTGCTTGATTATCACAGAACAGGCTTAAAGAATTAATCTGTAGCCGAGTCAAAGGAATATCCAAAATCAGATTCTTTATCCATTCTGCTTCTTCGCCAGCGGAAGCTAAAGCAAAAAGTTCCGATTCCATAGACGACAAGGCAATACAAGTCTGTCTTTTGGATTTCCAAGTAATAGCAGCTCCACCCAAAGTGAATACATATCCACTTGTGGACTTACTATTTCCAATTTCTGAGCACCATGAGGCATCAGAATATCCATCCACAGTTGGAGGATAACCAGAATAACATAGAGCATAATCTTTCGTACCTTTAAGATATCTCATCAGCCTACTAAGGGCATCCCAATGCTCTTTACTAGGATTACTAGTGAAACGACTCAGCATGCCAACTGTAAAGGCGATGTCGGGTCTAGTGCAACTCATAGCATACATGAGACTACCAATCAGTTTTGAGTACTTTAATTGATCCACACTGGTCCCTTCATTAGGACTCAGTCTTTTATTATAATCACATGGTGTCTCACTCGGTTTACAATCACTGTATCCCCAGGTAGAAAGTAGCTGCTCAATATAATGAGTCTGGCTAAGGGAGATGACTTGCCTTTCAAATCTTACTTTCATACCAAGAATGGTATTAGCAATACCAAGATCTTTCATGTCAAATTCTTTAGCTAAAGTAGCTTTCACGTCACTCACTACAGAATGATCGGAGCCAAGAATTAACATGTCATCAACATATAAGCAAATGATGACTATCTTATTTGACACAGAACGATGGTAAAGGCATTTATCTGAATAGCTAGACTGAAAGCCATAACTCTTTACCACTTTGTCAAATTTAAGATGCCACATCTTAGGTGCTTGTTTAAGACCGTACAAAGATTTATTCAATTTACAAACTTTGTCCTCAAGACCTTTCATGACATACCCTTCAGGTTGTTCCATGTAGATTTCTTCATTTAACTCTCCATTTAGAAAAGCTGTTTTTACATCCATTTGATGCACTACAAAGTGTTCAATAGATGCCAAAGCAAGAAGAATTCTTATAGTTGATAGATGACACACAGGTGAATAAACATCAAAATAGTCTATTCCACTCTGCTGTTTATAGCCTTTAGCTACTAAGCGTGCTTTGTATCTGGCTATTGATCCATCACTATTCAGTTTCTTTTTCAATACCCACTTACAGCCTATAGCCTTAGCCCCTTTTGGCAAATTGACTAGCTGCCAAGTGTGGTTCTGCAACAGAGAGCTCATTTCATCATCTATGGCTTCTGCCCACAGTAGGGATTCCCTAGATCTCATTGCTTCTTGATAAGAAAATGGATCATCCTCGAGATGGTAAGTAACAAAATTCTCACCAAAACTTTTGGGAACTCTCTCTCTTGTAGATATTCTAACTGGAACTGATTCAATAGCCAATTGTGTGGGATTAGTGTCAGAAGGGCCTGCTTCAGATTCTACAGGAGATTCTGAAATCATATCTGTAGATCCAGAAACATTCAAGCCATGATCTCTGAGAAACTTATTCTCGAAGAATTCTGCATCTCTAGATTCTATCACTGTGTTAGTAGATAGATCTAAAAACCTATCTGCAGCACTATCTTCTGCACTGCCTAGATATACACAGGTAATGGTTCTAGGTCCCACCTTAGGCCTCTTTGGATCTTGTATTCTTACATAAGCAATACAGCCCCAGGTCTTAAGAGTATCATATCTACAAGGATGCTTATGCCATATCTCATAAGGTGTCATAGACAACTTAGAGTGTGGCAACCTGTTCAGGATGTGATTAGCAGTCAGAACTGCTTCTCCCCAATAGGAGGAAGGCATGCCAGCTGTAAGTAACATAGAATTTAACATTTCAGTTAACGTTCTATTCTTACGCTCAGCAACACCATTTGATTGGGGTGAGTAAGGAGCAGTGGTTTCAAGTATTATGCCCTCTGAAGCACAAAATTCCTTGAACCCTGTCATTGTATATTCTCCTCCTCTATCACTCCTAAACCTCTTAATTTTCATGTTGAGTTGATTTTCTACTCTAGATTTGAAAATTTTAAACTTTTCAAAAGCCTCATCTTTCGATTTCAACAAATAGACATGACAATATCTAGAAAAATCGTCTATGAATGTTATCAAATACTTTCGACCACCTCTAGTGACGTAATTTCTAAAATCACAAAGATCAGAATGTATTAGCTCAAGAAGTTGTGTGCTTTTAGAAACCATCTTAAAAGGTTTTCTAGTGATCTTAGCTTGTGCACACACTTCACATTTGTCAAATCGAATAGAAGTATCCAATGGAATGTTGTGAGTTTTAGCTAGAAGTTGCATTTTCCTGTAGTTCACATGTCCAAGTCTATTGTGCAACAACTTTGGATCAATCAGAATAGAACTCACATGGTTTATGCTATCAGTATCTAAACTCAACCTATACATACCATTAACCATGAATGCACAACCAAAATAACATGAGTTAACTGATAAGGTTACTCTACCATTCATAGTTGAAAAGGACATACCAGCTTTATCAAGTAAGCTCATAGATATCAAATTCTTTTTAAGTAAAGGTACTACTCTAACATGTTTCAGAGTTAGTAATTTACCTGAAGAAAGCACCAAATTTGCAGTTCCAGTATGAGTCACTTCTGCCTCACCACCATTGCAATTTTCCACGGTGTCTTTCACTTCTGTGACCTCTGTGAGTAGGTTCTTGTCATTTGCAGCATGACAAGTAGCGCCACTATCCAACCACCACTCAGTAGAAATACTAGCCTTTCCAATTTTCATCATTCCAATGAAAGCTTGAGGCTCAGATTCACTAGTTAGCATATTAGCCTCACTTTGTGGTGTGTTATTCTTTGGCTTCTTTGGTAGTCTACACTCTGCTGCCCAGTGACCCCATTTTCCACAGTTATGGCACTTTCCTTTCTTTTTCTTTTTGGAGATAGTCTTTTTGACCTCTAGCTGTGAAGAAGATTCACCTTTTGGTGACTTGGATCTTTTCTGAGGTTTATTGAAGTGTGAAACTAAGTTGGCAACTGACTTTTGTTGTCCTACTTGTTCTAAATTCTTTCTAGTACTGTTTTGATCCTCAATGTGAATATACCTCTTTAATTCATCCAGTCCCATCTGTTCTTTCAATCTGTGCATTTCAGTCTTGAAAGAATTCCATTCAGCAGGTAACTTACTCAATACAAGACCAACAAAGAGATTATCAGACATATCAGATTTATCATCTTTCAGCTTGTTCCTCATGTTCTCAAGTTCAATTAATTGAGAGGTGATACTTGAATTCATATTGAACTTAAAGTCAAAAAATTTCTCCGCTAGAAGAGTTTTAGAAAGCCCCTCTTGTTTTTGGAACTGAGCGTTCAAGTGATCCCATATCTCTTTCGCTGTCTTATACTCACTATAAGTCATAGCTAGACGAGGATTTAAAGAGTTCAACAAGTAATCTCTACAGAAATCTTCATCCTTGTTCCATTGATATTCATCAACATTTTCAATGGTAGATGCAAAATCACTCAAAACAGTGTAGAATATTTCACGTTCTTTCATGCCAAATTGAACATGTAATTTCCAACCATGAAATTCAGTAACATCAAATGATTGCAATTTTATAATATCAAAAGAACTACGCTTTGCCATTTAATTAGAGCAAAGTGTTAGAAAGAGTGCACCTTGTAGTCCGCAGATCTCGCAAAGTCGAATAAAGCCCCTGATCTGAATCAAAGTGCTTTGTAGAGGTGGAATTTGCCAAAAACAAACCCAAAAATGGATCCGTAGCGCCCAAAAACATTAAGATGAACTGCCCTCATCGCCGAAAACTGTTGAAAACTTCTGATGGCCATAACTTCGTCGTCCGACCTCTGTTCGAGACGAGTAACCACTCAAAACGTTCGTATCGACGAGTAGAACAGAACCCAAGTGGTTTCACCCTCTGAAATTTGCTACAATTTCTGAATTTTTGAATCAAAGAATTCCGCCGCCTGACCTTCAAACTCAGATCCCGGCCAATCCGATCGTCGAAATCGAAAATAAATTATACCGGTGAATTCGTCTTGACGAGATCTTCGAATCGATACCTTGCTCGCTCAAATCCGACATAGGATCTTAATACTTTAAGATTGTTGGAGGTTAGGGTATTTAGGTGCTTAAAGTATTACACCAAGAGACGTCAAGTTTGGAACGCTCAACAGTGTTACCTCCAGCGTAGGAAACCCTAGATTTAATAAATAAGCTATTAGGATCCAGAGATATGAGCCTTAATACGCTTTCACTTATTGGGCTTGTATGTGAACATATTATTTGGATTATATTATAACAAAATATCCAATAACAATATATCCAACACGGCCTCCCTACCTGGGAGGGTAAAGAGGAGTTTTGTTTGGAAGTTGCCCAACTTAAAGATAGATGTAGAGGCTGCTGGATCCTCTACGGTGATTTCAATTTCACTAGGTGCCAATCAGAGCGCAAGGGTAAAAACTGGAGCTTAAAGGCTACGAATATGTTCAACGATCTAATCCGACATCTCGAGGTACTGGACTTACCTATGAAGAACCAAGCATTCACTTGGTCGAATTTGCAGAGCTGCCCGACTCTAGCAAAACTCGATCGTTTCCTCATTCAACTGAATGGGACCAGCAATTCCCCCTTTCGGAGGTGGTAGCCATCCCTAGAATTACATCTGACCACTGTCCTATCCTGTTATCAACGGGGTTTAGGCCTAAGCCTAAATTGTTCAGGCTTGAAGAAATTTGGCTACAAAACGATGACTTTGTTCAGAAAGTGCCAATGTGGTGGAAGAAAGTACAATGCAGCGGCTCTGCTATTTCGGTTTTTAACTCGAAAATCAGACATTGTCGAAAGCAGATTAGGAGTTGGTGTCACTCACACTTCTACAGCATTAGAAAAAAGAAGATGGAATTTATGCATGAGATTATGACGATTGACAAGTTACAAGAGAGCTGTTTGTTGACAGTGGATTTCCTTGAAAAAAGAAAGGCCCTCAAGACCCAGCTTGCTCTCGTACTTAATGATGAAGAAGTGATGTGGAAATCCCGTGCTAAAATACAATGGCTTAAGGAGGGGGATGGTAACACTAAGTTCTTTCATGCAGTAGCTAACAACAGGACACGTTCAAACGAGATTGGCATGATTGTAGATGATGATAATTGCTTCAGGGGGGAAGAGGAGAAGAGAAGTTATTTCCGTAGGAAATTCTTGGACCTCTTCGCCCTGGGGTCCAGTGCTCCAGAGTTAGTCGGGGACTGGAGTGGACTTTTCCAAACCAGACGGGTCACTAATTCGGATCTTTTAACTATTCCGTTCGACTTAGAAGAGATCAAATCAGCTGTGTTTTAGCTTGGAAGGGACAAGGCACCGGGTCCCGATGGTTTTCCTATGAGTTTCTACCAGACCTTTTGGGATGTTGTTAAGCTTGATGTCTTCTCGATCTTTCAAGAGTTGTATGAGGGGCGACTCTCCACGCGTGCTGTGGACTACTCTTACGTTTGTCTAGTCCCCAAAAAAGAAGGCGCGGTGAAAGCCAATGATTTTAGACCAATTAGTTTACTAAACAGGATCCAGAAGATTATCTCCAAGGTCCTGGCAAATAGACTCGTTAGGGTATTGCCTTATCTCATCTCGACCTCACAGTCGGCATTCTTAAAAGGGAGACTCTTGGCCGACGCTTTTGTAACCGCTAATGAGTTAATGGCTTGGGGTTATAAAGAAGCGGTTGAGGGTGTTGGGATTAAGGTGGATTTTGAGAAAGCCTATGACAAAGTCGACTGGTCGTTCCTACGTAGGGCTTTAGGATGGATGGGATTTAACGAAAAATGGTGTGGATGGGTGAGTGAATGCTTCTGCAACTCGAAAATCGCAGTCCTCGTCAATGGGGTACCCACTAATTGGATCAAAACTAAAAGAGGGGTTCGACAAGGTGACCCCCTGTCTCCATATCTTTTCATCCTGGTGGTTGAGTGTCTAGCCAGGATGATAGGTAGGGCTGAGGAGTCGAACCTGTACAAGGGTCTTGGACCAAACTTAGATTGCTCTGTCTCACTTTTACAGTATGCGGACGATACCTTTTTCTTTTGTGAGGTGCGGAAACGTTACATGCGTAATCTCAAATTTGTGTGGGATCTTTTTGAGTGGGCGTCTGGAATCAAGGTAAATAAAAATAAGTCGGAAGTTTTCTACATGGGGCAGAAGAGAGGCAAAGAAAGTAGAATTGCTGATATCTTGCTGTGCAAAGCTGGCAAATTGCCGACAAGGTACCTTGGGCTTCCGTTATCTTGCAGGGCTCTTAAGAAAGAAGACTGGTTTGGGGTTATTAATAATTTCCAAAGGAGGATAGATGGGTTGCAGGCCAAACTCCTCTCTAGAGGGGGGAGACTTACGCTTGTAAACTCAGTCCTATCTAACCTGCCCATACACTTCTTCTCTATTTTCAAAGCTCCAAAATGGGTCATAAAACGATTGGAGGCGATGCGGAGAGACTTCTTCTGGAAGGGGAGGGCAACCTACTCAAGGGGCGGTTATATGGTTGCATGGAAAAACGTGTGTAGGAGTAAGAAGGAAGGCGGCCTCGGGGTTAAAGACTTGGCCAGTACGAACGATGCTTTGCTCACTAAGTAGTGGTGGCGGTTTTTCACTGAAGGCAACCTACAATGGATCGAATTGATAAAGAGCTTGTACTATAATAGAAGGCGTCCACTTTTGGAGGGTTCGACTTTTCGACCGGCTTCACAGTGGTGGAAGAACGTTGTAAAGCTGAAGCCGATTTATCTGTGCGGTGTCCTATGGGTTAGGAAAAGGTTCTTTCATCGATTTTTGGTCGGATAGATGGTGTGGCGACACGCCCCTAAACTCGCAATATCTTGATATCTTCTCAAATGTTCACCTTAAAGAGGTGCGTGTTGGCAATTGCTTCTCCGCATTGGGTTGGAGGTGGAGAAAGATTTTGAGAGGGGCGAGAAGGAACTCAAATTATAGCGATCTGGATATTAGGGCGCTGAAGGACACCCTCCTGCATCTGTGAGTTGAAAACCGACCTGATGATATTCGCTGGAGATGGAACCCGGACAATAAATTCACTGTCAAGTCCGTGTATTCTCTAATCAATAGCGGAGGGGTCACGGACGCTGTTACGCCAGTCATTTGGAGAATGCACATTCCGATCAAAGTTAAAATCTTTCTCAAGCTTGTCAGTAAAAAGAGGTTGCCTACCGTGGATAACCTTTTCAAAAGGGGTTGGTCGGGCAACCTCAGCTGCGTGATGTGCGGTGCTGAGCCCGAGACGGTGGACCACCTGCTAGTGGGGTGTGTCGTTAGCAAATTTCTTCTTTTCTCGCTTTATAGGGAATCCCAGCTATTCCCTATTTTTGAGGATATCTCCTTCGTCTGGGGAAGGCTGCTGGATTGGCATCCGCATTCTGATGCTGCGAAGGCTCAGCTTCTTGGTGGCTGCAACTTGGTGGATGCTCTGGCTTGAAAGAAACAACACTTTCTTTAGAAATCAACTGACCGACGTAATCCAAATTTCCCACAGCATTGGAGTGTTGGCAAAAGAGTGGGCTGACTTCAGTCGAGCTGGGTGACGTTTTACTTGTTGGGCTGTATAGTGTTTTTATCACCTGTGGTCGTGGGTCTTTCTCTTTTTCTTTTTTCCCTTTTGCTACCCTTTTTTTTTATGTTCTTCGCGCCTTTTTGAGGCCTTAGCTACCTCACCCTTTGTAGCTAATTTCATTTGCTGAATGAATGAAGCGGGTAGCGTGCTACCTTCCTCTCAAAAAAAAAGAAAAAAAAAAGAGTTTATCATCCAGAAGAGTATAGGAATTGTTGGACATAAAAATGTTCAATGAAATTTCAATCCGAAAAAAAGAAAATGCAATAAAGAGCCCCTAAAAGCATATATATATATATATATGGCTCCGCCTCTTCGAAAAATGTTCGGGAGTCCGATAAAAACATAGAGCTCAAACATGCCCATTTGAACTCCAAAACACCATTAAACACCTTAATTCTGTGCTGAGTCCTGAGCTTGACCTTGTCATTCAAATTAGCTAGCTATCTACAATACCACCAGAACTGGTACCTAATTATTAGCAAGCTCTGTATTGATTGGTACAAACTTCTCATGCCTCACTAAACAAATGTAATTGAAAAGCAAAATTTTTTTGAGCTAACATATAAATAAAGAACTGAATCCCTTATTTTGAATCATAAGATTGAAATCTTTAAAACATTTTACCATTTACCTGGAAAACTTTGCAGATTAACAATAAATTTCAATCTTTAGTCTTTTAGATATCTTACATTTAGCAAGACTACAGATATAAAATGCTTCTCTTCAAGACAGCGGAATGTTTAGTAACAAACATTTATTCTTTTAAGCAAAAAGAAAAAAACATCAATTATGGCTTAGGTGGTAGTTGTAGATCACTGATGTCACCTTCCAACATATTTACCACTCTACTCATTGAAGGACGATCATCTGGCATGGTTTGAATACACCATAATGCAACTAGAATCATCTTTCTAACTATCTCTGTAGCCTCACCATTGTCACCACAAGCTTCTACACAGTACTGATTAATATTTTTATAAAGGTAGTGAGGAAAATAAGTTGCGCTGCTACTTGTTGTGGTAACATCAAGATTTTTTCTTCCTCCGACCATTTCAAGTACCATCATACCATAGCTATAAACATCAGATTTACTTGAGACAACTCCAAAGTTTCTAGAAAAGACTTCTGGTGTGATATACCCAATTGTCCCTCTCGCACCTATCAGCGAGATAATGCTCTCTTTTGAAGTGCATAATTTTGCCAATCCAAAATCTGAAATCTTAGGACAAAAATCCCGATCCAGTAAAATATTATGAGGTTTGATATCAAAATGAACTATACGGGTGTTGCATCCACGATGCAAATACTCTAGCCCGCGAGCAACACCAACTACAATTTCGAATAACTTATTCTAGCCAAGTGCAGATTCTATTTGAGACCTGTTGTTAAAAATAAATCTCTCTAGCGATCCGTTTGGCATAAAGTCATAAATAAGAGCTCGCTTTGATCCATCTAAACAAAACCCTAAAAGTCTAACAATATTGACATGAGATGTTCTGCTAATGCTGGCAACTTCATTGATAAATTCCTCTCCATTTTCCTTGGATTTTGTTAGTACCTTCACAGCAACTTGATGGCCATTAGGAAGACTTCCTTTATAAACAATACCAAAACCACCTTGTCCCAACTTGTCAGCGAANGGCACTAAACTATAGAGGTGATTGAATTAATATATAAATTTAATTTATGACATGCAACTATAGAGGAGATTGAACGAATTTATATATGTTGACTCATATAAAAGCATGTTGTCTCTAAATTAATCGCGTGGTGATCAATCTCTGCGATTCATTAACTATAAAACTCGTACTGAAATTATTTTGGCAGTTTGGAAAGTAAACAACATTTCTCTATTTAGGCTACAATCTATATATTAGCTTGATTTGGACATAAAACAAAGTAAATGTTGAGAAGAAGAAAATTGCATTTTCTATCATTGAGAGTGAGAATCTTGCAATTAATTTTTTTTTAAAAATATAAAGACTTTTCTATGCGCAGCAGAGAAAAAATGTTTCAGAATCAAACAACACTTTTTAATTAATTAGAAAAAATAATTAAAAGGATGGTAGTTTCGAGCACTATTACCTCTTCTCCAACTCTTCTTTGAACTCTCATAACCTGCACCATGCATGGCAATAATTTGCATGGTTAATTACGATAGCAGTAATAAAGAAAAAAGAGAACGAAATGATTTTTAGAACAATATATTATTTAGACAGTATCTAAGGATCCAACTGTTCAAATAGAAAAAGAAAAAAAAAACAAAAAATCGGAAAGAAACCTAATATTAAGCTTTTGCTTTGGATTTTTCACAGTACTGTGCTGTGTAGTTGCGTTTTAATTTAATTTTCTCCAACCGATTAATTTAGATCAGTTTATAAGTTTTCAGTTCACCCTGAAATCGGAGGTAATGCATTCGATCAAATTTGTGATGTTATAAATGTTGTTTACTGATTTATGAATTTATCAGACATTGTTCAGACATTAATCCAAAGCATTTCTTTCTTTCAACAATGCCCTGTCAATTTTTCTAAGTTGTGCAATCGTACTAAAAATCTTGTTAAGCTAGCTGGTGTTTTATTTTGTCAGCGCGAAACTCGTACTAGAAAGAGCAGGCAGGCATGAAGCCATACCAGGGCAATAGCCGGCTGGCGTTGCGTCGGAGCAGAAGCTGCGCGTCTGGTTGAAGCAGCAGCGCCTGCCGGAGCGCTCGCATTCCTCGCAGCCTTCGGGAGCGCCGGCAATCCAGGCCAGCTGGAACCCGTGATTCAGCGCCTCGATGAAATCATACGTCGCCAGGAAATGAAGCAGCACCGGCGCCACCACTACGTCCTCACACGGGACGGCCCGAATTTCAGGCGGAATGCCGTTACTGGGGAAGACGAAGGAGCTCTTGTCCCCGTAGCCGACGCAGGGAATCACGTTCTGCTGCGGAAAATCGTTCCACGGGCTGGGGTCGTTGACGGAGCAGCCGAAGAAGAAGGTGAGATTGGCGTCCGCGCCGGTGTAATTCAGCGAAGAGGCAACGTCGCTGGAGAACGTGAAGTTGTGGAGGGATCTCGGGCACCCAATCGTGTCGGGGGTCGCTAGGACGACGTCCATGTCGGTGAGGTTGATGGTGCGGTTGGTGTAATCGATATTGGTGACCTTGTAGTAGTGGTCGGAACCGATCTGGAGGATAGGCTGCTGCTTGTCTTCTAATTCGCAGGCGATCCCGAATCCGGGGTAGCCGCAGTGGACGGCGGAGAAAGACGGAGGACCGTCGGAGCGCCAGAACGGATAGGAGATGCTGACGCCGCCGCAGGTGGAGGAAGAAGAGCAATTGATTGAGGGATCATCGGATGAGGAGAAGGTAATGGCAAGAAGGGAAAGGAAAGAGAGGACGGGGAGGAGGAGGATAGGAATAGATGATGGCATGGTCTGAAGTTTGGGTTCACGGAATTGGTATAGAGTAGAAATGTTAGATGGTTTATGTGCATCCCACACTCAGAACTCTCGCCTATTTACATGGAGTCGTTCGAAGTTTTAAAATTTTTTATTTGCGGCTCAAGGGTCTATTTACGCACCTCTAGCTTATTTTTAGGTTGAAAATAATTTTTAACTCGCTTCATCATCCTTTACTGCAAAAAAAAAACAAGTTTATTTATCTCCACTTTCAATAAAAACAATCGTAACCTAAACATTGCCCTTTTTTTATTTTTTTGAATAGTAATTTTATATAATTAGGTATATTGAAGGAAAAAAAAAAAATATTGAGTTAACTTTGCAGAGTACTCTTCTGTCCGTCTACCTCTAATTACATAAGATAATAGGTTTAACCATAGATAGTAGGTTTAACCATCTCCACTTCCAATGAAAGTTACCGTACCCATATCATTGCCATTTTTTATTTTTATATAATCTGATATTTTTAAAGAAAGAGATTTTGGGCTAATTTTCTGAGTACTCTTCGGTTATCCCTAATTAGATGGATATTTCTAAAAAATTATCAATATAAAAAATACTCTTTTAATTTCATGAGACTATCGAATTACTCTCATTAATTAACTCCGTTTAAAATTTGGTCGTTTGCTCGTTTCGCCAATGAAATATTTTCGGGTTTAGAGTTTAGAATTATAGGATTTAGGATTTAAAGGTTTTGGGATATTAGGGGTTTTAAGGTTTAGGGTTGTTCTTTTTGGGTTTAGGATATTAGGGATTTAGAATTTTAGGGGTTTTAGGGTTGAGGGCTTCTAAGGTTTTAGGACATTGGGGTTTTAGGATTATTTAGGTTTTTAGGATTTTAGGCTTTTAGGGTTGTTAGAGTTTAGGGTTTAGGGTTTAGAATTTTTTTGGGTTTTAGGATATTTGGGTTTTAGAATTTTAGGGGTGTTAGGGTTTTGGATTTTTAGGGTTTTAGTATATTGAAGTTTTAGGATCTTTTACACCCCGTTTGGAATGGGGTACAAGAGGGGGGATAAGGAGGTTATCCCCCTCTTGTACCCAAACACAATTTGCGGGGAGTGGAACACTTGTTCCACCCCAACCTAGTATTGTACCAGGTTGGGGTGGTATTGTACCAAGTTGGGGTGGAACAAGTGTTCCACCCCAAGGGGTGGAACAAGGGGTGGAACACTTGTTCCACCCCTCCCGGAGAGAGAGAGAGAGAGAGAGAGAGATTTTTAATTTAAATTTAAATTTTAATTTTAATTTCTAAAATTTATAATTTAATTTTTTAAAATTTAAATTTATAATTTTAAATTATAAATTTTAATATTTAAATTATAAATTTTATATTTGTAATTTTTAAATTTTAAATTTAATTTTTTAGATTTAAAATTTAAAATTTTATATTTTATATCTTTCAAATTTAAATTTGATTTTAAATTTAAAATTTGATATTTAAAATTTAAATTTTGAAAATTATAAGTTTAAATTTTAATTTCAAATTTTAAAATTTAAAAGTTAAAATTTTTAATTTAAAATTATTAGTTTAAAATGTTAAATTCAATTATAGAGGTAAAACTATTATTTTCTATCTATAACTACCAATTATTCCACGTAATACTCAGATTTTTATCCAAACATAATTTTTCTAGTTCCAGTTTATACTCACTTTTTCATCCAAACAAAAAAATACCCTTATTCCTACGAAAATCCATTCTTGTACCTATCCCCGATATAACTAATTCTTGCTTATATCCGAACCAAACGGAGCCTTAGGGTTTTAGGATTTTAGGGTTTTAGGGTTGTTAGGATTTTAGGGTTTTTGGGTTGTTAGGATTTAGGGTTTTGGGTTTAGTTATCGAATTATATGTTTGTCCCAAACTATCACTTATCTTTAACCAAACTCTTGGATTGGTTTCACTGCTTACAATACAATTCATAGAGAGTCGAAAGCAATCAGCGTCTCTCCAATCGATAGGTACTAGAAGTCCAAGGAAATCAACATTTCCAAATATGGGAGGGAGTTGAGAGGAATCGGCTTTTTCCGATATCGAGTAGGGAGTCGAGAAAAATTGGCGTCTCCTTTGTGACACTTGTAGAAAGTCGCAACTTGTATCCATTTTATATTCTAAGTTCTCATGACTTCTAGTGTTATCCACTAAATCCACTTACAAGTTCCCTTCTTATCTTCTAGTCTATATTTGTCTAGATGTCCATATGTCTCTATGTTCCACATCCTCGATTTTAACCTAAGTTTAATGCTTTTTTTCTTCTTTTTTTTTTGAGAGAGATAGATAGCACGCTATCCGCTTCGTTTATTTCATTTAGAAATAAACTTAGCTAGAAATGTGAATCAATTAGGATTCGAACTTGGGTCTCGGGTACCAACCACCAAGCCTTTTGCCACTTGCTCTAGGAACTTGGGTCTTGGGTACCATATTTATTACTAACCACCAACCTAAGTTTAATGCTACAATCTATACCTCTATACCTCTATATCTTCTATACATGAATTCTCATTACTAAATCCACATGGATGTACCATATTTATTTGAGGGCGGTGGGACCTACTATTATTTTTATTTTTTTTTTTTGGTCTGTAATGTTAGATATTATTCCAATTTTATCTTATCCCTAATGATTATACTTCTCAATTTATCTATAAATTACTATATTTTCTTAGTAAATCTGTTTGGCAATGAAATTATGTCACATGGAATAAATTTTTTTATTTTTGGTATATCTCAATATTCTAGAATAGAGAGGAATACTAATAATTTTTTGTTTGGATTTATATTAACTTATGTTAGGGTATAAGCAATGTGATGTTTGTTTAATTTTTTGAAAGAAGAAAAGAATAGTGAAAAAAATTAATTGAATTTTTTTAAATGCCAATTCTGCCCTTCTGAATGTCTCACATTCATAGCATATGTTATGGAATATATAGCACATGAAAAATTGAAAAATATTTTTTCAATAGTTGTAAAAAGTAATTTATTAATCAACTTGATTAAAAAATAATCTTTATTATGTAGGCTACCCACTTTGTTTATTTTACTTAGAAATAAATTAACTGAAAATGTGAATCAATTATGATTCGAACTTGGGACCTAAGGTACCAACTACCAAGCCCTTTGTCACTTGCTTTAGAGACAGTCGATTATTATTACAGTAATTAAATTTATACTAATAATATATATACTAGTAAATACTATATATAGAAATGAGATGGAAGGATGGAGTAAAGTGGGGGTGTAGGGCGAGGCATCATAAATAGAGGATGTGTGGATCGAGGTGTCAAAAAGAAAAGGAAAAAATCATTTGTTTATTGCCCCACCCTTGAATTCGCCAAGAATAAATTTTATTCCAGGGGTGGGGAAGAGTATAATTAACGGGTTATTTTAGGATCAACTGAAATAATTCGCTTTGATTAGAATAAATTATACCTGATAAATTTTATTTTATTTGAATGAATAATAAAAATAAAAAATATTATTTTTCAGATATTTTGTTACCAAACGGAAGCTAAAGAAATATGACGTTATTGAAACATGCCGTATAATGTTAACATGCATCGAAATTTCATATTTCCTACTCGAGCTTTCATGGTATGGAAAATTTAAGATTTTTTTTTTCCACACTGTTTTGTCGAAAGACTTGACTTTAAAAAGAGAGAGAGAGAGAGAGAGAGAGAGAGAGAGAACTTTCATGCTATGGAAAATTTAAGATCTTTTTTTCCACACGCCTTTGTTGAAAGACTTGACTTTTAAAGAGAGAGAGAGAGGGAGAGAGAGGGAGAGAGATGAGTTAATATATTTTGAGCCAAAAAAAATTAATTGAGATGCACGATTTATTTAGGAAAAAGTTTTCTGGTATGACATGCGTAGCTTTGAGGGGCCCTAACAAAGTAGGGGAAAAATATATGCGCGCGCGCGCGCTGTTTTTGTTAGGATTTTTAGAAAGTGACTCAATTAATTATATTTAAATATTAATTTAATAGATATAGAATTATTTAATATGATATATTTTATCCTTTTTCATCTATTTAAATTAAATAGATCCTAATCAGATTTTCCATCAAAGTTAATATGGAGTCTAATAAAAAGTTATTAGTACTGCCACCTTCTTATGTGCATTCTGATAAAAAAAAGTACCAGCTACTCCACACCATACGGGAGAGTGTCTGAAAAAGGAGAATAAATTAAATTATCAAAATTCGATTGGTGGCAATCAGATTACAATCGGATTTCTCGCTTTTATAGATTGATTAAAAAAATTTTCTCTACGACGCTCTGTGAGTTATTTTATTTTATTTATGATCTTGAATTTTAATATGTATTTATTTATATTGTTATTTTACGTACCAATAAAACTATGTCACTTCTAGCTTTTCAAACCAAGCAGGCCATATAACAACTACTAGTTAGTCAAACATTTGTCACTTTTAGAGCAAATTTGGTTCACATATTTTAAAGTATGGAATCGGAATAGTATTTATTGGCTGCAATAGTCGTCACTTATTTTATAAGAATCGGATTTCAATTCTCATTCCACTGCGGAATGGAAATAATCAAATTCATTTATGGTCCAATCCTGCTTTGAATTCTGGATTGGTCCATTTGAAAGTAAACTATTCAAAATTCTCTTTCACAAACACCTATTTCCTCTCCCTTCATTGTTTTCTTCTCTCTTAATCAAAACCCTCTCTCAAAAATTCTAAATTTTTATTCCAATAATGAATCAAATATTTTTGAATGATTCATCATTCTATTTTTCATTCCAAAACAATTTAATTTAATTTTTCATTTCTATTCCAATCATAAACCAAACATGCCCTTAAAATCGTCTTTTGAGATAAAGAGTTTAATCCTTTGAGTGGACAAAAAAATAGAGCTCAAGCTCCTTACTTATTGCTTAGGTTATAATTATTTAAATTTATGGGTGGTTTAGATTACCAAAGGCTTGCGAAAAACATTGAAAAGTTAAGAAAACTCAAATATTAAATTATTGTTTAAATAGCTAAAAAAAAAAAACCTAATATTTATTAATTGTTGAATAATTTGTGATGATAGGTTTCAAAATGAAGGGAATCACAGAAAACAAGACTTTTAATTAGGGCATGTTTGGTTCGAAAACTTTAGGCGATGGAATCGAAATGAGATTTATTGATTCAGATAATTGTCGTTTGTTTTATAGGAATCGGATTCTAATTTTCATTCCACTTTAGAATGCGAATAGCCAAATCCACTTATGGCTCAATACAACTCTTAATCCTGGATTGACCCATTTCAAAGTAAGCTATTCAAAATCCTCTTTCACCAACACTTTCCCTCCCTTCCCTTCATCACTTTTCTTTTTTTTAACTAAAACCCTCCTTAAAAAATTTTAAATTTTCACTCCAATAATGAATCAAATATTCTTGAATGATTTGTCATTTTATTTTTCATTTCAAAATAATATAATTTTATTTCTCATTTCTATTCCAATCACGAACCAAATATACCCTTATTAGTAAGGGAGGAAACAAATGAATAAATTATGACTCATGGCTTGCTATTCTTTTCACACCATTTTGCAGGTGATGGAATAATTAAAAGGTGGAGAAAATATATAGAGCTTATCTTAAATATTGATCATATAAGTTTCACTATCAAATCTTTAAAGTTCTGATTGTGCTACCTAACTATTTAATTTATTTAGTTTGAGTCCGTTAATAACTTTTTAACTTTAAAATTTAAGTACATCGTTTATTTTTATATATATAATTAATATATTTTAATTTATTATGTACTATAAATTTATATAAATATAGGTAATTAGCTTAAATTTTGTATCGAATAACCGTCAAATGATTTAAATGTCACGCCCCGGATTACTCGTTCCCCGGGCGCGCCGACAAATCTGCCGTATACAAAGAAATTTTTCCTATATACGAAGCGATAGCTGTACCTGTAAATCATACAATACTACAAACAGTAGTATAGAGCTGCTAGAAGAAACAGAAGAGAACCAAACCGAGTTCCATATACATATACCAAAATCCAAGATACAAAACTACCCGCACTGGCGAGTTAAAGATAGGTAAGTACATAAACTCCAACAAAACAACTACCTGCAGAAGGGCACCTCTAGCTCGGCTCGTCGGGTAGGGCTCTAACTCGCGACGCCCTTGCCTCGATCCTGATCAGCAACAGCAGCAGCCGAAGACGAAGGCTCTGCAAAAACGGGATAACAACTGGGCGTGAGAATTACTGTAGAAACAAGTAGTCCTCAGTGGGTGCCGCCCTCAACAATCATCGGTCCACCCACTAAGTCTACAGGAGGTAACAAGGCTAGCAGGAAAAGTTGGAAAGAAATCTATAGCTACATATCGCTACACTAGCATGATCTACACTAACCAACTGTAGTAAAAGTCACAACTGACTCTATCTCACTAGGGACTGTAAACACACCCGTCCCGCCTGTCGGATCGAACCCGTAACCTACTCCAGGAGTAGCTAGTGGAGAAAACTCTCTAGGGACTGTCAATACACCCATCCCATCTAATTAGGTGACACCGTAGCTCAAGAGTAACCGGCGGAGAAAACTCTCTAGAGACTGTGAATACACCCGTCTCGTCTACTAGATTACACCGTATCTCAAGAGTAACCGGCAGAGAAAACTCTCTAGAGACTGTGAATACACCCGTCTCGCCTAATTAGACTACACCGTATCTCAAGAGTAGTCGGTTCCAGAAAAGGTCCAACAGAATGGCTAAGACTCCACTCACGTCACAACCTCACTAAAGGTAGGGAAAAGCGTCACTCACTATCTCACCCGGGCTGCCCAAAACGGACCCACCCTACCTGTATCTAGCTGCGCCGTACACCACCCCGAGGGTAGCCGGCTCAAGAACTGTCCAACAGAAACTGCGACACTCATCGCACTGAAACCTCATTCCGGAATGGCATTCGCGGGAGCGACCCATGAGTTTACAAGTATCTCTGTCAAGTTCATACCGCTCTCACAGGCTAAGTCAAGTAACCGACTCTAACTGGTCTAACAACCAACAGGTAACGTGCCCTCGGCATAATCTAATGCCAAAAAGACGATACGGGTCCACCGTCAACCTCAACGGCACCCAATAGTCTGGAACAGTCTGAACGCTACTGTAAAAATACACTCGGCATCTCCAACACGAGCGTAACTGAAAACTAAACCACCTGGAATACTCACTATGAAGATACTGCAACAGTATAAAATAATACAACGGCCCCTAGGGCTAAATCAGATAGTTAAGCATATGACGATCATAATCGCGAGTTTTGTCCTAAGTCTCATTCAAGTCCAACATGTATATATATATATATATATATATATATCCAAAGATAATAAACAAGGCTCCAATTCAGATTATTAACCATACTAAATCAATGAACCGAGCAATTGAGACACACAAAATAATTTCACGAATACATGTCGACTATATAGGTACTTAAGAGTAAACCGATGATTAACCCACCTCTAGTGCAATTCCTGGCAGCAAGATGGTCTCGGATCACAAGTAACACAGCTGGTAACACCTCCAAACCAGCAACAAGTTCCCTCAAAATCTGGACATTACAATTCACCCAAAAATCCAACAAAACCATCAATTTACCAAAAATTTCAGCACTTAAGCTTAATTATCTCAATTCCAATGTCAAAACTTACCTAATGATCTCCAATTCGGGTGAGGACAGATCCAAATCCAGCAAATACTGATGGGTGATCAATCTCAGGTCCAAAATCCCACTGCCTACAAAGTTAGCATTAAGAAAAGCTCAAAATCCCAATTTTCAGCTCAAAGTCAACAGCAGTCCAGAAAAATCTCAGTTCGACCAAGCTAACCTCATCTAAAATCTACAATTCAGGCCTTCGTGGATTTCTCTGGAAGTCTAGAATCCAGCAAACCAAGTTTCGTCAAAATCCGACCTTCCTACATCGCGCACGAGCCAAAATACTGGAGGTCGTCGCTGAAGAACTGCAGAATCAGCACCTTGAAATTCTTGGAGATGTGGATCTTGATGCAAATTAGAAAGATTGGAGGGATTAGGGAGCAAAATCTAAGTTCTCTGTGAAGAACAGGTAAAAGAGCTCAAAGGGGACGCATACAAGGTATATATAGGCTGCTGGGAGGAATAAGATAAGCCCCAGGAGAAACAGCTGCTATCCAGTGTTCTTGCAGAATCGGGTGTTTCTGGGCGCCCGGAACCATGTTCTGGGCGACCAGAACATCCCGACTGCACAACTCATACACCTCGGACTCTCCGCTCGCGGTCTGCTGCGCCCATAAACGGCTCCGACGAAACTCACCTACACCCTGCCACGCGTCGAAGCAAGCGATATTCACGATGTAGAATTTCCGGACCCACTTCTGGGCGCCCGGAACATAGGATCCGAATTGGCTTCCAGTTTCAGCTAAATTCAACACTCAGTTCTGGGCGACCTAAACTATGTTCTGAGCGCCCGAATCTGGCAAAACTCCAGTTTTGCCTATTTGAGTGCGCCGAGTCCAATTCTGCATCCAATTCGTGCAGAATTTACTCCGACTCAGTCCGACACTCTCCAGAGATGTCGACCAGTCACTAATACTGAAGCCAATCCTATCCAAAACTCAGGAACACTACATTAAATCTAACAAATTGAAATGTTGAATAATGAAATCAAAATTTTTGAAATGTTGGATGGTCGAATCAAAATAGACTATAGTTCGGCTAAGTTCTATATATGCATTTCTTTTTAAAAGATTGGATAACACTGCTAGTATGTATGGAAAATATTAGGTATACATTAAAAAAAAAAAAAAATGTACATTTTACACCCTCCATCATAGTTTCAGAAACTTAGTATTTAAAAAAGAATAAAATTTGATCTTTCAAAAGAAAGATGTAAGATGTATAAATCACTTTGAACTAAGCCCCTCGGATTTCGTGTTTTTCTTTTTTTGTGGGACAAAGCCATGTCATATTACAACATAATTTTGAGATTACGAATTTCCTTTTATAATTTTAATTATATTTTTTTTTTAAATTTATAAATTTATTCGTGTGGGTTGACTGGTTGAGTACCGATATATTGTTAACTTTTTACCGTTATAAATGTTATGCCATTATAAATAATATTTTTTCTAAAATATTTTTTTATCGAATATAATTTAGAAAGGAAACCATTGAACCTTATCTCTTTTGCAAATAAGGGGACGTTTGGTTTGATGAATCTCTAGATCCAATGTAACTCCAGTGTAGTGGTGTTTGAGTTACCCTGAAGTGTAGTTATTTTTTTGTTGTTTGTTTTGATGTAACTCAAACTTCTGAAAGTTAAGTTCACCAACTTCTTTTGTTTGTTTTGATGCAACTTGATGTTAGTGTAACTAATTTTTAGAGTTCCATTGTTTGTTTTGACGTAAGTAGATAGATCCCACTACCTTCTCAAATATAGTGGTGAGCTTACCCCACAAAATCCAAACCTATTGAATAATTAAATCTCCCATTACTGTTTTTATTTTTTATTTTTTTACTACCATTATTTATTGTTTCATTACTTTAAATTTAATTTAATCACTTTATTCAAGATAATTTTTTTTTGGTGAAATTTTGATGATTTTAGCATTTAGTAACAAAATTTTGAGCAGTTTAAACAACATGTGATCTAAAGGATATATATTGGATGTTAAACAAAACAAAATTGTATTTATATTTGTTTAACAAAATAAAACAAAATTACATATCTTAGATTACATATAGTTGGATAAGAACAATATCAAACAAAATAGAAACAACTCCAAACATATGAAACATCCAATTTTTAACAATCATCATTCATTAGAAGTTAAAGCATATTAATAGCAGTAGTCAAGTACATACTTTAGTTTACTTTAAAGCTAACATATCTATATAAGGCTTATCTTTTTTTCTACAGCAAAATGTCATCATACTAGTAATACTGTGTCCACCAAAATATAGCCAAAAAGTTATCTATCTATCAAAATATGTAAGAAAGTTAGTTTAAACAACTAAAGATAATCTGTAAATCTTGAAAAATTATCTGCCACAAAACGATCAAGCCATGAACGACGCGACTCAGTTGGCTTTGACATAAATAACCTTCCTTGCTTTTCATCGTCATAAAGAAAAGAGTAAGCTGCATCATAAACCTCACTTGAGTAATCTCCAGCTTCGACAAGCTTAGGCCACAAATTGTCACTCCAGTGGGCAGTAGCACTTGTTTTGATAGCTACAGCAACCTCTTTTACAGTTGCTATAAGATCGTCGAAATGCTCATCATTGGCCTCACGAGGCCTTTTTCCACGACTTTTCCCCGAAGAAGGTATAGCATCGTTATTATTTGTTGGGGTAAAAGCATCCCCATCTTGCCCCAAGCCTCTCCCTTCCATACCATCGTCATCTGGTGTCATTTCATTCCTTGCTTCACTGTTAACTCCATCAGCAGGATCATTAATATAGTTGTCATAAATAGTTGAGCAGAATTGTCCTGTGGCTTGATCATCACCACAAATGATCTTTAAAGCATCATAATGTTTAATTGGTTTGTTCAGCACATCGGCTGCTTTTGGATGCGCCTACATTATAAATGGAGAGAAATTTACATATAGATAATGAATTCTAAACAAATAATATTTAATAATAGTTTTAAAACATGTTACCTCCACATAGGTAGCATATGTTGGACCCTCCAATATGATCATCTTGAGCTCCTCATTCCACCCAGCTCCACTAATCTCTTTGCACTTCTTAATTTCTGCATATTTGGCTCGGAGGGTTCTCATATGGTTTTCTACATTCTCAGCATCAAAAGTAGTGTTGAATTTTGCATTAACTGTTGAAGCCGCAGCGACATAAGCCGTTTTCTTGAAACCTTTGTCTACTTTCAAGCCTGACTTGGCTTGTTCCACTAGAAATGGAATAAGAAAGTCATCTATGACGGTACTTCATCTTTTATTTGGTGTACCTTTTTTACTTAAACTTGTGCTCTTTCTTTTGGAACTTTCTTGCTTTTTAGAAGCTTCCTTGTGGGGTGCTGATGGAGGAACCATGGACATCTCTACCTCTTGTGTATTAATAGATTGTGACATCTAAATACGTAGAACACAGATTGGACACATACAATAAAATAGAAGTCAAATATATATATAAAGCAAACTTGTCTTTATTTAATACAAAATAAGTTACATTCACATATAGAAACAAAATAGATTCTACATTTGCATTTAGCACAAACTTGTCCTTCTGTTGCATAAATCCAGTTGATAAGGCTAGGAAAAAAATACAGAAAACATAAGCAAAAAAAAAAAAAGAGTATAAAACAAAACAAAACATTTCCTAGATTGAATGACGAGTGCGCCGACTATAGTCCTGCCACATGTCCTCTGCAATGTTATCACGCAGCTCTACCCATTGTCGACTCTCCTCACGATGCTCTCTTTGTGATCTTGTTTGTGAATAGTAATTAACATCATCCTCACACATGTTACTTTCGTCATTGAGAAATGGGTCATGAGGGTCTACAGTGAGGATGTAATTGTGTAATACACAACAACTCAAAACTATTTCTACCTGTGTACGAAAAGGAAAGAAAGGTTTCGAGGTCAAGATTTTAAATCGATTTTTGAGGATTCCAAATGATCTCTCAACCTTGGATCTTAATAATGCATGACGTAGATTGAACAACTCCTCCTTATTTTGTGGAGTACGACCTTCATGCTCCTTTAAATGATATCGAACTGAACGATATGGGGCTAAAAATCCATGCATAGTTGTCTATCCAGCATCAACCAAATAATATTTTCCTGCGATTAGTCAATATATAGTTTGACATATCTATATATTTAGATCAATAAGAAAGAAAAAAAAAATAGCTAAATTAATTAGTCTTTTATTTCATAATATATAGACTATATATGTATCACCTTCTATAACCCGTAATCCAGATGGGGGAGGTAACGAAAGTGCATGTTTAAGTACTGTGAAATCATTTGCAGATCCCTCCCAACCAGCTGAAACATAAGTGAATCGACAATCCGGTTTGACAGCCGCCATGACATTTTGTGTTAAACCTTTCCTGCCACGAAATCGAGCAGCTATTCTAACTGGTACCTTAGCTTCAATATGCGTGCCATCCAATAGACCAATACAATCCTAATAATATTAAGACCATTAAATAATATACCTCAATTATCAATTACACAATTAGTATTAAAAATTCAACATTTTTATGATTACCTTGAAATAAGGAAAATATAGTGGGCTCGATGCTATCTCAGGATGGATTTCGGGGCCTGCTTGTTGGACAAATTGATTCTTAATGGCACATATAGCTCTTAGGACAGTACTAAAATAACGACTAATGGTCTCTCCTGATCGAATAAATTCTATCTTTACGATTCTGTTTTTAGTATGATGTCCCACTGTATGCAAAAACATCGCAAGTTGTTCCTCAACTGTGACATAAAGAGTATCCTTTAATAAGTTACGATCTCTCATTATATCAGCAAGGCTAAAGAAGGTCCAAGTATCCATACGTACATAATCCACACAATTCATTGTGCCACCATATAAAATTCTATGAATGTGTGCCTTTCTATGCAAATCTCTAATCCTAGATGGCTCTCGGGGTAATGACTTTTTTTTCATATATTTTCTCATGAAAAGTATAACACATAATACAACCATAGAGAATGCTGCAAGTTCAGCGCGTTTTCGCCGTTTATATTGATTCGCGGTATTCATCTGAAAGAAATATCAAGCTATTACATTAGTACATGAAAATTTATCCAAAAATTTGAAGTAATACAAATGAAGTAACTCATAAATTGTCTTTACTACAAATTCCCATGATGATTCAATTTCGATAATCATATTTTTCATAGAAATGATGCATCGGCCTATAAGAAAAGCATGATTTTCAAAAAGAATATTAAGCTTCTGGCATTAGATCAATATTATTATCTTAGTAGGTCTAGTATAGCAAAGTTAATCAAGTACATAATGTTGGCAACTTAAGTAAAAGATCAATATATATACTAGCCATGAACTCTTTGATAATTAAGTAAATGATCAAAAAGGTTCTCAGAATGAGCTTAGTGCCTATTGTATAGTTTATTATTGTCAAGCATATGTACAAACTAATAAATTTTTTATGTTAATTTCCTACTTTGTAATTTAATTAAAAATTACAATCTTTTTTCTACCCAACTTGCTTCAAAAAATTTATTTCTCTTCTTAGTTTATCATTAATAATTGGACACATAAAAAATGTGAGCAGAGCAAATATGCATTAAAAAAATATTAAAAATACATATAAAAAATTTTATTACAGCACAAGTGATAAAGAATGAAATAATTTATTATAACTCTAAAAAAAATCTTGGGCATAATACTGAAATTAAACCCACCATCCCATTTGACGTATGGTCGTGCGGCGGTTTGCCTCTCCTTAAACAACCACTACCAGGCCACCACTACTTTCCATTGGTAGTGGGATTAAGCAAAATGAGGAAAATAGAGTTGCAAATAGCATATTGCAACAAAGGAGAAAGCAACGATGTAGAAGAAGAAGATACAGAGGAAAAAGAGGAGAGGGATGAGAGGGAAAGAGAGTAGATGGAGATAACTCACATTATCGAAATAATGGGGAAGATTGAGAGCGTCTGCGTTGTGAGGAGAAGGGGATTTTCTGAGTCTGTGTTGTGAGAAGGGGATTTTCTGAATGTTTGTTTTGGAGGTAACCCTAACTTGTTAGGGAGGAAGTAGAGTTCAGTTTTGATATTTAATGGATTTTTTTTAGAGAGAGTGGGTGCAGTGTAAGTTGAGTTCGGAGGTTTAAAAGGGGAAGTCAAAAGTAGGTGAACTGAGGATTCTTTGTAACTTGAGTTACATAAATTTTTTTACTTACATCAAAACAAACAGCAAAACTCATCGAACTCGAGTTCCAACCCTCCACTTACTCCAAACCAAACAGCCCCTAAGCTCTTAAGTCCTTGTTTGCTATCCTGTTGGTTTTTTATTTTTTTAAAAATGAAGTTTTGTATCTAAAAAAGTAAGAGGGGATAGTAAATTACTTGCAATCTTTCCTCCAAGATGTTTATCTAGTGGAAAAAAACTTAAAAATAATTTTTTTTGCGTTCAAATATTTTTAAATAAGTTATTATCTATTACTTAGTCAAATATATTGCACGCTAACTAGCTATTATAAGAAAAGAAGTCTTTCCTCCAACCAAAAAATAATATAAAATTAGTGTTTAAAAAAAAATGATAATGATACCAAACAAGATCTAAGCTTTCAATTTTTATAGTAGACCTTCGAAAACTTGAGTAGAACTTGTGTGCTATTAGGACTACAGAGGCTTCCATACTCCTAAGTCGTTTTCGATGAGAGGACTTTCGAATCGACGATCGGCTCCGTTAGATTTAATCTAGCGTATTTGTGAGGATTGAGATTTTTTCCTATATATGTTTGTCATTTTTTTAAATATTATTGTGTGTATTTTAATTTTAGACTTGTCTATCCAATTTCAGCAAAAAATAATTTAAAATAAAATTTTTACGCGGTTATTACTTTTAACTTAAATTGAATAGTAATCTGCATTTTCAGTTGTGACCGAAGAGAGAGATGGGCATCGGACGCGAATCGGACTCCATTTCGGGCAATCCAATAGCTCATTTTGATGGTCCGATTGTCACGCCCCGGATTGCTCGTTCCACAGGCGCGCCGACAAATCCGCCGTATACAAAGAAATTTTTCCTGCATACGAAGCGATAGTTGTACCTGTAAATCATACAATACTACAAACAGTAGTATAGAGCTGCTAGAAGAACCAGTAATAAAAACAAACTGAGTTCCATATACATACGCCAAATCCAAGATACAACACTACTCGCACTGGCGAGTTAAATATAGGTATGTACATGAACTCCAACAAAACAACTACCTGCTGTAGGGTTACCTCTAGCTCGGCTCATCGGGTAGGGCTCTAACTCGCGACGCCCTTGCCTCGATCCTGATCAGCAACAGTAGCAGGCGAAGACGATGGCTCTGCAAAAACGAGGTAACAACTGTTACGGAGTTTATGTTGGCATATTTCATGATATTAGTCGGAGTCTTAAATGTTTGAAGAAGAAGAAATGAAGATCGAAGACTCGGAGACTCAAAACATAAATGCACAATGCTCGGTAAGTTTAAATACCATTGATGATGATTTATAAATGTTTAAATATGTTTAGAGGACTGAGATTGTGTTTTTGTTGATCAAACTGGACTTTTCTAAAAATCTCAGGGGTCAGGGACCGGTCCTTGATCAGAGGGACCGGACCCATCAAGCTTCTCTGCGTAGAAGTTTTGGGAGACCGGTCTCTGGTCTTGAAGACCGGTTCCCGTAAGTGGTTTATCTTGTTGCGCAGGGAGGGACCGGTCTCTGAATTGAGGACTGGTCCCCGTACGCATGTTTCTCAGCTACGCAGCGAAGGACCGGTCTCCAACTTGGAGGACCGGTCTCCCAAAAACCGGTCTCCTCGAGAAGATCGGTCCCTGAGGACGACGTCTGTTTTTAAAATTGGGTTTTTGCAATCCTAGTCTGTTTCTAAGTTTTCTAAACCTATAAATAAGATGTAGGGGTGTTTCTAAAAGAGAACGAAGGATAGAATATCTTTTTCAAACCCTAGAAACTTGTTGGGTGCATTCTTTCTTCTCTCGAACAACAAGTTTCTATTGGATCAATTCATGTAACTCAAAATTTCTCGTTCTTCATGGAGAATTGATCCGGCTATTGCTTAGAAACATCTTCTACGGTTCTTTAGTGATTGCCTAAGTAATAAATCATCATCAATCTTGATATTCTTGCTCCAGAAGGAGTGGGCGTCGTGGATTCGAGTGGGCGTCGTGGATTCGGCGTGATCAAGGCTTCGTGGATTCGAAGTGTGGACGTTTCGTGGATTCGGAACGTGGCGTTCGTGGATTCGGACGTGGGGCGTGGACAACCCGTTGGTGTGCGCGAGATTCGGAGAAGATAAAAGAGAGGTTTGAGTCCGTGGAATCGGTAAATCACCTTGTAATCTTTTATTCTTAGTGGATTGTTATCGCGTGTTGGTCCCGTGGTTTTTTACTCCTAGTTGGAGTTTTCCACGTAAATCTCGGTGTGATTTTTATTTTTCGCATTTATTTTTATCGCATTGAGATTTGTGGTTTTTGGCTATTACACCTATTCACCCCCCTCTAGGTGTTAGATACAATCTAGATAGATCCTCGGGCTACCCCAAAACTTACAACAACAGGGCGTGAAAACTACTGTAAAACAAGTAGTCCTCAGTGGGTGTCGCCCTCAACAACATCGGTCCACCCACTAAGTCTACAGAAGGGAGCAAAGGTAGTAATAAATGCTGGAATGAAATCTACAGCTACTATTTATTACACTATTATGCTTTAAGCTGACCTACTGTAGTAATGTCAATCCTGACCGAATCTCTTTAGGGACTGTAAACATACCCGTCCCAGGAACTGTGAACACACCCGTCCCGCCCAGTTGAGACTATCCAGCTACCTCCACACTATCCAGTCTGTGGAGAGCAAGTCTAACCAGCATGAACGACACCAACGCGAAAGCACAACGCCCGTCTCCGGAGTGGCACTCGTGGAAGCTACCCAACCGAGTATGCAGCGTATCTCTGTCGAGCTCAATCAAGCTCCAACTAGCCAAAGTCATGTAAACAGGGTCAAAACAGGTCTACAAACCAAACCCACGTGCCCTCGGCACAATCTGGAACCAAAACAAGAATCTGGGTCCACCGCCAACCCGGACGGCACCCAACGATCCGAAACAGCGTAGACTCTGCTGAAAAATAAGCTCGGCACCCCAGCACGAGCGTAAATGCCTTCTAAACTACCCCAGGTATCCATCGCACTGATACTGCAACGATACAGCCGAACCACGGCTCCTAGAGCTAAATCTGGTAGTTCAAGCATATGACGGGTTAAAATGCAGGTTTTCTCCTAAGTCAATTTTCCAAGTCCAACATGTATAAATCTCACTTATTTAGTATGCTTAAATTCAGGTCACAACCACAGCTCATCACTAAATTTAATCTAATCACATTGTAGATCAAACAACAAACGTACATGTTGACTATACATCTACTCATTCACTTAGGAGTGATCCGATGAAAACCCACCTCTAGTGCAATTCCCTGGCAGCAAGACGGTCACGAATTGCTAGAAGTCTCATCCGAGAACACCCACAACCAGCAACAAAGCTACTCGAAAGATCTACACCCAAAATCCGACAAAAACCATCAATTCACCAAAAATTTCAGCACTTAAGCTTAATTATCTCAACTCCAATGTCAAAACTCACCTAACGATCTCCAAATCAGGTGAGGGCAGTCCAAAATCTAGCAAATATTGATGGGTGATGCGACTCAGGTCCGAAATCCCATTGCCTACAAAGATAGCATCAAGAAAAGCTCAAAAATCTCATTTTCAGCTCAAAGTCTACAGCAGTCCAGAAAAATCTCAGTTCGATCGATCTAACCTCAACCAAAATCTACAATTCAGGGCTTCGTGGATTCCTCAGGAAGTCTAGAATGCATCAAAGCAAGTTTCGCCATGATCCGACCTTCCTACGTCGCGCACGAGCCAAAACACTGAAGGTCGTCGCTGAAGAACTGCAGAATCAGCACCTAACAAGCTTGGAGTTGCGGATTTTGAAGCAATTTATGGCAATTCGAGGGTAGAAGATGAAATCCAATGGTTCACTGCGAAGAAGGAGTGAAAAGAGCTCACCAGGGTTACCCTCCATCTATTTATAGGCTGCTGGAAAGATAAAATTAACCCCAAGAGAAGCAGCTGCAATCTGGTGTCCCTGCAGAGACGGGCGTTTTTGGGCGCCCGGAACCCATTTCTGGGCGCCCGAAACCTCCAGGCTGCACAAATCATCCTCCTCGGATTCTCCGCTCGCGGTGTGCTGCGCCCGTAAAAGGCTACGGCGGATCTCACCTACCACCCTGCTACGCTTCGAAGTAAACGATATTCACAATGTAGAATTTTCGGACCCACTTCTGGGCGCCCGGAACATAGGATCCGAATTGGCTCCAGTTTCAGTTAAATTTAACACTCAGTTCTGGGCGACCTAAACCATGTTCTGGGCGCCCGAATCTGGCAA
Source organism: Ananas comosus (assembly GCF_001540865.1). Taxonomy (NCBI): domain Eukaryota; kingdom Viridiplantae; phylum Streptophyta; class Magnoliopsida; order Poales; family Bromeliaceae; genus Ananas; species Ananas comosus. The sequence goes on from NW_017893513.1 coordinate 36,392, forward strand.
AACTCCAGTTTTGCTTATTTGAGTGCGCCGAGTCCAATTCTGCATCCAATTCGTGCAGAATTGACTCCGACTCAGTCCGACACTCTCCAGAAATGTCGACCAGTCACTAATACTGAAGCCAATTCTATCCAAAGCTCAGAAACACTACACCGATTGTGCCGAAGCCAATAACACTGACTAATTTTATGTTTGACACACGATTTTTGAAAAAAAAAAAAAAGGTTTATCGCTGTGAGGGCTTTTATTCTGCATTAAATTTGCTTTTTCGACGTGATCGGCAATCTGTTTTGCATGGAAACTTGCAAGCGGGATCTTTCTATGAGAGGATTATGTTGGAGAGGGACTAGATCACAAATTCGATGTTTTGGGAGAGTTTTGGATAATTATTCTTTTAAAGTAATGGTTATTGGTTTAAATGGTGGATGTGGGGATTTTGGGACCCAAAAAAAACCCTAGATCACCCTTCTCCCTCTCCCTCTCTGGTCCACCTGAGGAGCTTCGCCGCCATCGTCGCTGCGCCAGCCGCTGGAGGCTCCTACTTCTTCTTCTCTCTCTCTCTCTCTCTCTCTCTCTCTCTCTCTCTCTCTCTCTCTCTCTTGGTGGATTGAAGGAGGATATCCCAAACCGCCTTGTAACTGTGTCGCGAGCAACCAGGACTGCCATCGATGTCCTCCCGAACTCCGACAACCCTCCTCTAGTGCCTCCGTGCCGCGCCGGAGTCGCCGTCGCAGTAGGTTTCTCCTCTCGAGCAACTTAGGCCGAGATGACCCGAGCCCTCTCTAGGCGCGGCCGCCGCCACCACCGAACCCCAGTACTGCCTCCCTCAACCTTTCGTAGCTCGCCGCCGCCGGCCCCTACGTCCCCCGTCAGCCGCCATCGCCGAAGGGGAACCCGAGCTCCAACCCCTTTGTGCGCTGGCCGGGCTTCACCAACCGCCGCCGCCATTACTTCATGCTGCCGACCGAGGGGAGCATGAGGCTTCCCTCCCCTCCGCGGCCGACCCTAGCCGGCGTGCACGCTGGCAGGCTGCCTGCGGCGGACCGGAGTCACTGTTCTCCCTGCTTGGGAGCCTAGGGCATGGTATTGCCCCGTTCTCTTTTTCCGACAATTTGAAGCTCCCCGACCTTCCCGAAAGTGAGCACGGCGATCCTCGTTGCCTGCTAAACACCATGCTTACCTCTACTGCAATCGTCAAAGCTGCAGTGCGCTCGTGAGACTCGACCGCTTCCGGGAGCAACATATTAGAGGAGTTTGTCTGCTATTTCGAAGTTGCCTGGTCATCAATCGCGCTCCGAACAGCGAGCATGGGCATCATCTCGTCGAGATGAATCAAATCGATTGGTTGGTTGGATCCGCTGCGACACGAATCTGGGTAATGAGCTCGAAACTCGTGTTTAAGTATTATTTGTATTGTATTTAATGCTATAATGAGTTGTTTACAATTGTATATTTTGGGGGCCCCATGCGTAGCCTCGGACAGTGTGTGATTGCTGTTAGCAACCGCTTGACTAATCGTCAAAGGTCCAAGAGCTGTCACGGAGTGGAAACGGGGTCCTACAGCGTCGCTTGTGGGAAATTTGCTGATCGAACGCGGTTTAAGTTGCGGCTTCCACACGTTAGCATTTTGAATGCCCTAGAGACCCCGCCAAGCCTTGTTGGCTGGTTGCTACCACCACCTTCGAAGACAGGAGGCGGAGGATAAGCGGCAAAGAGGTTTCAGTGCATTTTTCCGGCAAAATTGTCGGTAGAACACAATTTCATGTCGCAATGAGTTTTCGGCTGCATGTTCACCTTGGAAAGCATCGCCTAGCCTCGTTGGTTTACTGCTGGGGTCATCTCGTGTGTTCGGAGGTGACAGGTGAGCAGCGGAGGCTTCCGGTGCCAAAGTGGAAACTTCTGAAAGCCTAGTAGTGAGCGATCGATCGGCGACGACCGAGTTGTCATAGAGACTTGTGTTTGTTGTCCGAATACCCAAATAGGTGTGTTTTGGGACAGCAAGCGACTCCTGATGTGAGTCATTGCCTTTAGGAATGTTTCGTGGGTCCCAGAGGCATCCCGGTGCATTTTTGAGACTCCCGGCGAGTTCGGGGATTGGTTTTGGGAAACCGATTACACGAGCGGTTTTGGTTTTGTGAGCGATGTATTTTGAGTCATGTGGATTAGATACTCGGTGAACCTATCATAGGTTCGGTCGACGTCCCTTGCCTCGCAAGAGCTGGACGCGGCGACGGACACAGGTGGGTACTTCGATCCGAAGTCGGTTCAGTGGTGCACGCTCAGTGATGTTCCCTTCATCCCTGCCTTTTACTACTTTCATATATACTTATTTAGTACTTGAGTTCTTCACCACATGACTTCGACCCTTACTCTACTTAGTATACTCTCCCGTTTGCCGTGATATAGAAATAGAGCGGTAGAGACACTTGCATTTATATTCCTGTTGACCTCAGTGGTCGGTTCTCCTATACTTTTATTGTTGTTGACCTCAGGTCGGTTCTCGTGGATACACCTTAGTTGACCAGAGTGGTTGGTTCCCCTATACTTTTGTCGTTGTTGACCTTAGGTCGATTCTCGTAGATATACCCTAGTTGACCAGAGTGGTTGGTTTCTCTATACTCTTGTCGTTGTTGACCTCAGGTCAGTTTTCGTGGATACACCCTAGTTGACCAGAGTGGTCGATTCCCCTATACTCTTATCATTATTGGCCTAAGAGGTTGGTTCTTGTGGATACATCCTAATTGACCAGAGTGGTCGGTTCCTTTATACTATTGTGATTGTTGACCTCTTACTTTCTTGTTGACCTGAGTGGTCGATACTTGCATACACTTGAGAGGATGCTGAGTTGTTCCACCCTAATTGACCTGAGTGGTCGGTACTCGTGTTCCCTTACAGTTCGATGACCTATTGGTCGGTGTGCCCTGAGGGGCGGAGATTGTCGGCTATTTTCTGACGGTTGGCTATTGATCATATTTGCATCGATCGCCACAGCTCGACAGCATTTCACGAACACTAGCGGTCTGATTCACCGCAGGAGGGTGTTCTTTTCCGGAAAAATGGTTGGTTGCTAACCCATGAGCCCAGCAGCCATTTGCTAGGGTTATATGCCAGACAGAGCGGTTGTAGTTTGTTTGAGGTCCTTAGACCGACATGGCGGTATAGATTCGGTATACTTATGCTATCAATTGCAGTTGACGCATAGTCATTTCTCTATCTCCTTTTAGAGTAGCGGTTATTCATACCATTATTACGGTTGTTGTCAGTTCAGTTATCATTGTTATTGCACTAATTTCACTATTGACTATAGTTGGCCGCTGCCTTATTACCTCATTTTACAGCAATAGCGTCTTTGGCAATTATCGGTGGACGTTATTCATTGTTATCATACCCGACTTACTTGTTACTACTGCTGTTTATCCCTCCATCTGCCGATGGGTACAACTTGCCCTCATCGGCTTGCGGGGCCCTCTGGGAGGGGGAGACTTGTTTACATGTTCTCATCCCCTACTCTTTTCAGGTGACGTGGGTGGGATTGGTCGGGACGCAGCGTGAGGCTGTAACTAGTGAGCGGTCATAGAGGTCTCGATCTATGATATACGTTCTTGATTACTTCATATAGCATTAGACATATAGGTGATAGTAGAGTTCACCCCCACACCTGATAGTAGATGATACATGTGGTTCAGTTGGTGTTTTACACTTGTAGGTTTTTAGATGATGTATTTATGTGTTTTGGATACTCGCAATTTTGGATACTCATGGTTTTGGAATTTTTGTGGCTTTGGACTCAGTTTTCGAACGTGGTACTCTACCACTTGTGGTAGCGTTTTCAAAATAAAGGTTTTTGTATGGAAAATGGCTTTCAAATGATTTTCTCGAGACTTTCTACTCCTCGTGGTAGTGTTTGTCCAAAATAAAGGTCTTCGGTTAGCAGACAGTTTCCAAAATGGCTTTCCGCGACCTTTTTCTGAGGTTAGATTTTTAAATGAAGTTTTTGTGTCGGAGATATTTCCAACTAATATGAATGAATGTGAAATTGACGTGGAATGGTTGTGACTAAGGACAGCTAACTATATGATGTGAAACTTGTGAAATGATAACCTTTGTGACTCGTGATTGTTGTTTGTGTAACTGGATGTCATGATTGACAATTGTACATGTGCCAGGCCGTGCAAATATAGGAGAGATTTTGTCCATTTGTTTTGGAAATCTTCTGTATTTGTGCAGGTCTGTTGCATCCTTAGGGGTCAAGGTTTTAAATTTAAAAAAAAAAAATTGGATAGTTTTTCGCTTACTCTGATTTATAAAAGCAACCCGATTTCGAATTGGCTTTCAAAAAGGGACCCTGAGGGGTGACAGTATTTGAAATATTTAGAAAATAATTTTTACAAACTTTCAATACCATTTACTTAGTGATCGAAAGGATTCAAAATTAATAATTTTTAATGGTTGATGTCTGCCGTTTTCAAGTTTAACAGTGTAAAAATATTTAAATCAGAAAAAATTTTGATAGAAAATTTTTTAATTATACCATCTATAATAATATCAATATTTCTTATCGAAAATTTTAGTGCTATATCATAACTTTTTGTGAGATTTTTATTTTCAACCATCTATTTTTGAGTTATTTCGATCACTAGATAAATGATATCAAAATTATAAAAGTTACTTTCTAGATACTTCACATATACTAAATCAAGTTTAACAGAGCCGATCGTCGATTCGGAAGTCCCATCATCAAAAACAGCTTAGAAGTACAGAGGCCTCCGTGCTCCCAATAACACACAAGTCTTACTCCTTAAATTTTATCAAATATTAGGGTTTCTCTTCAATTGTGTCACTAATTATATTATTATTGTTCTCTTTTGTCTTGTATATAACCATATAAAGATTTCAAGTAAAAAAAATATTCTTTTTTGACACATAAATAAAGAAATAAAATCAAAGGCCTAAAGGTGTTTAATGAAAAACTTGGCCTCTGGTTGCAGGGTTCTTGACACATTCATTAATTTTGGAAAAAATGCTAAGACCCTCTAAACTTTAGCTCTTTTGTGAGCAATCTATGACTTGTACCTTTACCGTTTGGTTCGGGTATAAGCAAGAGCTAGCTATTACAATGATAGGCACAAGTATAGGGATAAGCAAAATAGCGTTTGGATGAATATTGGGTTGTTCCCGAGGATAAGAAAAATAGCGTTTGGATAGATAATATAGAATAAAAAAATAGTAGATAGTTATATATAGAAAATGGAGGTGTTGGTGGGGATAGTTATACCAACTTATTTCAGGTACCCGAGAACTACAATTCTCGGATAAAAAATTTATATTTCGGTATAAAGGGAAGGATAAGGGGTTATCCCTCCCCTCATCCCCAATCCAAACACTCAAATTTTATTAGGTAGTTTGAGGCACTTCCTTTTCGCAATTGATATTATTAACTGCAGTGTGTGTGTGTGTGTGTGTGTGTGTGTGTGTGTGTGTGTGTGTGTGTGTGTGTGTGTGTATATATATGAGTCCGGCTACTATACTATCGGTAGCACGGGACCTCCCGTGCTACCAAGTTGTTTTCGATGATGCGGCTTCCAAATCGACGATCGGCTCCGTTAGACTTGATCTACACAATTAAAAGTATTTGGAAACTAAATTTCATAATTTTTCGATATCATTTATCTATCAAACAAATAGTCTAAAATTGAACGGCTGAAAATAAAAATCTCACAAAAAATGATGATAAAAGATTTTAATTCAAGATCAGATATACTGATCTTACTCTAAATAGTGAAAATATTTTCTATAAAATTTTCATCAGATTTGGATTGTTTTACTCCGTTAAACTCACAAACACGCCACATCGGCCATTAAAATGGTCAATTTTGAGATCTTTTGATCACTAGTCAAATGATGTCTGAAATTTAGTTTCCAAACACTTTTTATAGTGTAGATCAAGTCTAATGGAGCCGATCGTCGATTTGGAAGCCGTATGATCGAAAATAACTTGGTAGCACGGGAGGCCCTGTGCTACCGATAGTATAGCAGCTGGACTATATATATATATATATATATATATATATATTGGGCTGGTATGCTTCTGGAAACACGGAGCCCTCCGTGCTTCCAAATTATTTTCGATGTTCGGACTTTCGAATCAACGATCAGCTCTGTTAGAGTTGATCTAGAGTATTTGAAGTACTTAGAGAATAAATTTTGTGATTTTTCGATATCATGTGCCTAGTGATCGAATGGGCTCAAAACCAATAATTTTAATGGTCGTGGTGAGCCGTTTGCAAGTTTAACGGTGTAGAAATATTCAAATCACATGAAATTTTGATAGAAAATTCTTTATACCATATAAAACAAGATCAATAACTTTGATCTAAAATTTTAATGTCATATCATCATATTTTGTAAGATTTTTATTTTTAGCCGTTGATTTTGAGCCACTTCGATCAGTAGGCAAATGATATCGAAAAATCACAAAATTTATTTTCTAGATACTTCAAATACTCTAGATCAAGCCTAACGGAGCCGATCGTCGATTTGAAAGTCCGAACATCGAAAACAACTTGGAAGCACGGAGCGCTCCGTGCTTCCAGAAGCATACTAGATGCACTATATATATATATAGTCCGGCTGGGGTACTATCAATAGCACTAAGAATTTGGTGCTATCAAGTTTTCTACCATTAGATTTAACCCTTTGATTAATTTTACCCATTAGATTATACTATTCAACCAACTATTCAAACCTTGTTCGCAAAAGAGCTAAAATTTAGAAAATGTGTGCATTTATCCATTATTTTATTTTCTTCGTGTCACGCCCCGGATTACCACATTTTTCCGGGCACGCCAACAGACCTGTCGTATACACAGAAATTTTTCGTGTATACAAAGCGATAGCTGTACCTGTAAAAAGAATATAGTTACACAAGAGGTAAAGACCTGCTACAACTAAAACATGTATATATAAAATATAAAGAGTTCACTGTACATACAAAAGCCACGGAACAACCTCGCTCCAGCGAGTACAACAACACAACATCACGTTTTACCACGTTTTCCCGGGCAAACCTTGTTCGTGAAAAAGCTAAAATTTAGAAAATGTGTACATTTATCTAAATGTACACATTTAGATAAATGTGTACATTTATCCTGCCGGCGCGGCCGGTGGCCGAACCCACTGGAAACTTCGTTCTAGTTCTCATTACCACTAACCCTGCAGGTCCGTGCGCGAGCGGGCGGCGGAGGATCGAGGCAAGGGTATAGCGCCGTAGATAGCGGCCTTCGGAGTCTTATAGGCATTTCCAATATATATTCAACTTTGGTATGTTGAACTAGAGATGTAAAAAGATGTAAATAACATGTTTTGGGATGAATGTCTGTGGGATGTAAGTGAATGGATAAAATGAATGTAAATGTAATAGTTTACTTGTGTTTGATTCAAAGGAAATCAAATGACTTGTATGTTGAATGTTTAGTTAGTTTCGATGCTTTCACCTGTGAAATAGTTGTTGTTTGCCCTCGAACAAATCTTGTATAATTGCATTCATTATGGATTGAATTGCTTGTATTATACATGTTGTTGGAGCTTTGGGCGGGCAGGAGAGGTACTGTCCGTTCGGCGTCTGTTTGCGTACCCGAACGGACCAAATTGGCTGCCTCGGGGCGTGACAAGTAGCAACAACAGGCAGCAGCAGCAGCAATAGTAGTTGAGCAGCAGCAGTAGTAATTAAGAGCCCAATTGAGTGCAATTGGAGTTTCAAATTTCGAAACTGATGCCCGTTTGTGGGAAAGGGGAGTAAAAAAGTTTAGCTTATACTTTCTTTTAGTTAGAATTAAGGTTAGTTTTGATGGAATTGATGTAATTTGAAAGTATGAGCTGAAATTGAAAATTATTAGATTTTTATTAAATTTCTTTTTCCATTCTTCTAGCTGAACTATTGGACAATCCTTGCTGCTTTTTCCTTCAAGTCCTATTGATTTGGAGTTTCTTCCAGCTATTTTAGGAGGTAAATTGATTCAATTTTCAGTTAATTGGATTTTTTAGAGTTGAAATATATTTTTCTTTAGATTTTTTGTTTTTCTTTTTGCTAGCAGAGTTTTTGGTATATTTTGGTAGTTCGGTGGACACTTCCCACCGGTTTGGAGCAGTGAGAAGGTGTCCGTTGAACTTCGCTTCATTCTGTGTTGGATTAGCAATCTGAGGTGGGTTAAAATTACCGAATGCAACGAACTATATATACACTATCTGTAGAAAATTCTGCATGTGTTAGTATGAGCTCCTAAAATCTAAATTTTGGCAATAGAAATTGTGAATGGTAGGGTGGTAAATTAATTCCTGATTATCACTCTTATTTTAAACAACATATAAGAGATATCATTATGTTGGAAAAATTAGTTTATATGCTTTTCTAACCTATACTATGCAGTCCCATTGTTGCTGTTGAATTGTTTTGTTGTTAGCACCTATTTTTCACCTAGGTTAGTGATACCGATATTTCGGATTAGTGTAGAATGATTTTACTCCCATATTGAGGGGCTGAGATAATTATGACAGTAGTTGGTAGACTGGCTAGTATTTATTATATTATATAGTGATATAGTGGATTGTTGAGTTACACTCCGGATTATGCTAGGGCACATTGATAGTAGTTCTCATGATCTAGTTGATCATTTGCCTTGACTATAGCTTGCATGCATGAGTTGTATTTGAGCTCGACAGAGATATGTTATTTACTCGATAGGGTTGTACTCCTCAAGGGCCACTCTAGAGTTTGACTTTCGCATGCTGATGTTGCAGCAGCCCTGGTACGCGACCTACATTTTTACCGGCCACCCTCGAGAGTAGTGTTGTGGCAATAAGTAGATGCAGGCTTGACAGGACCCTCGAGTTGGTCATTGAGATTGGGTTGTGTTGTGAGTACTCGATAGTTAGTTGATGCATCCAGAATCATCATGTATACCTATAGTATAGAGGCATAGTAGCTATAGATTTTCATTCTAGCCGTTATTTTCTTTTTGTTATATAGTAGATCTTTACTTTATGCTTCCAGCAAACCTAGTGAGTAGATTGTCGTCATCAGTGAGGGTACCTATCGAGGACTGCCTGTTTTAGTAGTTCTCATACTCTTTGTTGCTACATTTTTTTTTTGCAGAGCTCTCCGTTCTTGTGACTGCATTTGATCGAGGTAAGGGAGTCACGAGCTAGTACCTTCCCAACCTATGCAGATCGAGTTAGAGGAGTACCTTTTAGTGTCTGACTTTTGGTAGTAGCTTTTTGCACATACTAGGACTAGCTTAGCGAGCTTTATTTGTATTTTATTTTAGTTGTCGGAGGTGATTTATATATATATTTGTGGAGTTGTGTGCCTGTTGAGAAATGTTGTATGTTTAGTTGACTTATATTATGTGTAGTTTTACTTTTTATCTTTGATATCTGCTAGTTCTAGCCTTTAGAACTACTACAAGTACTTCTGGCACTTCACATGCACAGGGTTTTTCGTGTATATAGCAGATTTGTTAGCGAGCCTAGGTTCTACCTTAATCCGAGTATGACAGATTAAGTTGGTATCAGGGTTTAGGGTTAGATTGTTGGGATTTAGGAAACCCTAGACTCTGGCAAACCCTCGGACGGCAAGACGTGAGAGACGTGACTTATTACAAAAGACAACAATCGAATCATTTATAAACTCTTCCAGAAGAGTGAAAAGTGATCGAAGGAGATGTACCTTTTCTTGCTAGATGATTATGTCAGCTGTAGATGAGATAATGTCACGGGGGAAGGGATGTCTTTCTACACTTTCACTTAGTTGTGAGAGTTGTATTTCAATGTGTAACTGACGTTTGTTTTGTTGCAGGTGATCAAGATGCCTCCAAGACATTGAGCACCGATGCAGGCCACACCCACACCACTCGCAGAGTCGAAGTAGGTAGGCCTCAGTGTGCTACAAGACTTGCGTGAGCAGTTGGCTACCTCGGTCGAGGTTACAAGAAACAAAGTGAGCTTTTGCAGAGAATATGTGAGGCATGGGCGCAGCAGCCGAATAGCAATAGTGCCGGCTACCCAGTAAATGCTCTAGTGGCAACTATACCTCTAGCAGCGACAGTGCCGACTATACCTACATCCAGTGTAGAGGCATCGAGGTTAGGTGAGCAGTTGATGGAGGCAAAGTAGGAGTGGATCAGGGAGAGACTAGCGAACTGTCGCAGATTTGACCCGCCTCGGTTTGACAGTAATAGCACCAAGCCTTGGGTGGTGGAGGCTTGAGTTGAAGCCATGGAGAAGATATTTAAGGACACTCATTTTGGAGAGAGATCGGATACACTTAGTAGCCCACTACTTGAAGGAAGAGGGTTTGGTCGACATGATCACCTAGCATGCCGCAAATGACATAAACCAGTTTCGTAGGTTGCTGTTCAGGACTTACTTCCTAAACAGTGTAAAGCAGAAACTCGAGGATGACTTAAAAAATCAACAGCGGGGTGACAAGATAGTGCAGGAGTATGCGAGGGAATTCAATTAATTGCTTGCTGAATTATATTCTATTTGTTGCGAGGGAGAAGGCTCAAACGTATATTTGTTTGAGTGGGGTATCACGGGGCAAACTTTCTTCGCCTTGAAAATCCCCGCACGGCGCTGAAGTGTCAAAGATCCAAACCAGCCTTACCGAGTCCTTATCACAGACACATTTCGAAACTTAACAGTGGAAGACCAACTTAAGCATTTTGCCAAGCTTGCTCCTCCTCAAGCCTTAATGTTCGGCGCCACTCTTTCAATCGAATCCCTCGTTGGACTCCACGAGTTCCCAACAAACAACCCCAGTGTCAAGGTTGGCCACTAAGCTGAGTACATTGTGTTTCGCCAAACAAACTCTTCTCGAGAGTGCTCCTTCGTCGAATGCCTCGTTGCCCTCGAAACTAGCCACAAGGGCATTACAAGTTCTTCCCAACTTAGAACTATCTGAGTATAGCCAAGCGTCTCACCCCCACGCATCCTACTCCCACGACTTGACCCACCCGCCACTGATGTCAACATCCAAGCTTCGTAGCATCGCGTGCTACAAAGGGAGCTCATGATTATAAGTCCTTCACTATCTCGTCTCTTGCGGTCTAACGGCGTCCACGGCCATAGTGCGTACGCGGCCTGCTCACTCGGTCTAAACCACCCAAGTGTGTGCTACAAGCTAACATAATTCCCAGGTAAACGACTTAGCGTCGTGCTTCGTGTTTAGCTAGAACAACCTGAGTGCCCCGTCAGTCCTCGCGAGAAAAGCTAACAAGTCCACAACGTGCTCTCGGCCATTTACATGACCCTTGCTTTGCCGTGGCGCTTTACGTCCATGATTTTCTTAGGTTCGCCTCATAAGGCTCTATACCAACGAGTCGACCTTGCTCCGCATCGCTAACCACTTGGCATCTCTATTGCACGACCATTCTTGGCTGCCAACACCGCAAGTCCAGTTTCGAAGATTAACATTATGGATGCCAATACTAATCGTTTCATTATGTTCCACCTCCCAAGTCTCGTGGGCACCGCACCCCACGAATCCCTGCTTGGCACGTTTGCCTTTGGGAGCCTATTGAGTTTCACCTTTTAAGCTTCATAGGTACCACGGCCCACAAATCCCCACTTCCAACACTCTCCTTTGAGAGCCTTGCCCTTTATGAAGGGCCATCTATCACAAGGCTGTCCCTCATCCGCTCGTTTGGTCCACGATAGTGATCCAAGACGGTATAAGAAAGTGTAAACAATCCTAGGAAGAAAGCCTCGCGGTATTCCCTGCCCTCTAATGTCTTCAACCTCGTGTCTTCGACATTACCTTAGGTCTGTGTCACTCCAACCATCCAGATCTGCTCACATGAAACGCTAGGCTTGGCACATTCGCTTGCCAAGGGGCGGCCCATGTCCTATGGGCTGTTGAGGGAGTCGAGGCCACTTATGAAGTGTCCTATCTCTCCACTATATACCTTGCAAGTCCTTCGCCTATTTGGCACGCTGGGGTTACAAAGGTGCTCACGGCAAGGTCCGTTTTGACCTTGCAAGGCCTCCCTTACATTTGGCACCCTAGGGGTACAAAAGTGCTCATTAAGGGGTACGTTTTGAGTCCCCCACATGCGACACCAATTTCTTTGCCACGACATGGCCTATTGCTAGGGAATTATCTTTGTTGACTTGACAGTAAAACCGCACTTGACGGAATGCCTCAACTTTGCAACTCCGTAACATCATCAACCTAAATGCCTCCAAATGTGGCGCCCAAGGATATTAGGGCTGAGCCCAAGCGATCGGCCCGTGACAGTCTTCCCCACTCAAACCATCGATGTCCTCGTCGATGATCCACTACTTCATTAAACTCCGTTGCCGACAATAACTACTCTAAACTAGAGCTCCCCATGGCCTTAACATCTCATGCCACATTGACCTACGAGTGAGTTAGTTTACTAAACAATGCTTCTATGAAGCCCTTTTGTTCTTCTCGACCAAACACTTCATACACACATTTTATCCCTTTGAGGTAGGCTTCTTTAGCCTTGGTGCCTTTCTCGTACCACACCAACTTCTTCACGGAAGATTTTTGTTTTGTCGTTTATACCTATTGACCCCTCCTCTAGGTGTTATTTAACCTTTTAGATCTTTGGGATTTATAACTTACAATGAGGAGGGCGAGGAATGCACGGGGGCTTTTGTAGATTAGTACTTTTGTTTGTTTAAAATAAAAAAAAAACTAAAATGCCAAAAATTAAAGAATAATAAAGAAAACCAGAGAAGAAGGAAGGAGAAGATGAAGTTGCACTGTTAAGATTAAATTGCTGTTTTAAAAGAACGTTGCACTATTATGGATGTATTGCACTCTTTGAAATATAAACTGCACCATTTAAAATAAAAGTTACACTCTTTAAACGAAAGTTGAACTTTTTGAGAGATATTTATATTGTTTCTCTTCTTGTTATACTCTTTGAGATGTAAATTGCACCCTTTAAGATAAAAGTTATACTTTTTAAACGAAAGTTACACTCTTTGAGAGATATTTACACTATTTCTCTTGTTAAATGATGCAATTTACATATTAAAGGAGAAATAGTGCAACAAGAGGAGAAAGCGTGCGACAAGAGAAGAAATAGTGTAAATATCTACTCTTAAAGAGTGCAACAAGAGAATAAATAGTGTAAATATCTTCTCTTAAAGAGTGCAACAAGAGGAGAAATAGTGTAAATATCTCTCAAAGAGTGTAACTTTCGTTTAAAGAGTATAACATTAATTTTAAAGATACAGTTTACATATCAAAGAGTGTATCAAGAGGATAAACAGTGTAAATATCTCTCAAAGAGTACAACTTTCGTTTAAAGAGTATAACTTTCATCTTAAAGGGTACAATTTATATTTAAAATAGTGCAATTACGTTCATAATAGTGCAACGTTCTTTTAAAATAGTGCAATTTAATCTTAACAGTGCAATTTCATCTTCTTCTTTCTTCTTCTCTACTTTTTTTTTTTTATTATTCTCTAGTTTTTGGTCTTTTAGTTTTTTTTTTTTTTGTTTTAAACAAACAAAAGTGCTAATCCAAATATGCTTCCGTGCATTCCTCGCCCTCCTCACCTCCGACACCGTCGAGGCCGTGCTCGCTACCGCCCTCTGGGGTAGGCGGCTAGGCCGCGTGCCCCCTCTCTCGTCGGTGAGCTTCTCGATGCTGAGATGTGCTCTCTCTTTATCATCGGCGATGGTGATGGGAACGCGAGTTCCCAGAAGTGGGTTTGGTGGATGCAAAATCCGCTGCAGTGGAGGTGGAGGGCGAAGGCGAAGGAAGAGGAGGCGGTACCGTCCTTACTATCGTCGCGGAGGACCGCGAAGGCGGTGGAGGAAGGTCAGACTCGCAGCGCGGTCTCGACGGGGTTAGAGGCGAGGAGGGCAAGAGTGCTTAGGCTAGGGTGAGGGCGTGAGGAGCAGAGGCCAGGGGGGCCGTTTCCGCTTTCGCCTTCGTCACCTTCTTTGGCGAGGAAAAAAGAAAGAACACTAGAAAGAAAAAAAAAAGAAAAGAAAGTATAATGGTATTTTAATCAGTTTACTAAAAATTCGAACCGAATCTACGAAATTAAGAAAGACGGTCAAATTTTGTAAAAGCTGAAAACTTATAAATTTTTTATTCAAATTGGCCTAATTTTATCTTCTTCTTTTTTTTGAGTAAATTGAAATATGCCGTGTAACGTTAACATGCATGGAAAAAGGACCGTAAGTACACTAAAAAGAAAATATGAAATTATTTCCTACTCGAACTTTCGTGCTAGTGGAAAATTTAAAGACTTCTTTATTTTTCCACACGCATGTCGTGTAGAAACCATACTTGCAAGACTAGACTTTTAGAGAGAGAGAGAGAGAGAGAGAGAGTAGACTTTTAAAGAGAGAGAGAGAGAGAGAGAGAGAGAGAGAGAGAGAGAGACTAGACTTTTAAAGAGAGAGAGAGAGAGAGAGAGAGAGACTTGAGTTAAATTTTGAGCCAAAAAATTTAATTGAGATACACGAATAATTTAGGTGAAAATTTTTTCTGGTATTATGTGCGTAGCTTTGAAGGGCCCTCAAATTCCTTGCAAAATAAAAGAAATTAGTCTCGTAAGAGGTTTTAACTCTCCAAACCAAGACCCATGTACAATTTTGGACCCTCTAAACTCAAAAGATTATTCAAATTTTTAAGTTAATTTAAAAGAAATAAGAAGTTCGAAAGAAACGAAACGCTTCAACTCCAAGTTAGTAATACTAACAAACAGGCAAGATAACAATTACTAGTTAATCAATAGTTTGATCCTGACTTAATTCTCCGGTTTAGATTGTTTAAACTTGTGGGGTTTTCTGAGGCCTGAAGGCTCCCGAACAAGATTGAAAACCTTAAAAACCAAATATTCAATTATTAATAATTGTTTAAATAGTTAAAAAAATCCCAGATATTTAATAATTGTTTAATATTTTGTGATATGGATACATTTGGAAATGAATTGGGCGGTCAAAGAAAAAAAGACTCGACCGGAAAAGAAACAAATGAATGAATTATGACTCATGACTGACTATTCTTATCTGTTATATATGTCTCCAGTTCTAAAATCGCAAGATTTCTTAGTCCTACTATCTTTTAGTTATTCTATTAAATTAAGTTTTACTTATGCCTAATATTATAGAGATTATTTCTAATTTTTACAAATTTGTATTCCTAGTTTATTTGGATTTAATTACTATAAAAAATATACCCTTTATTTTATTAATTTGGTATGGTAGTTGAGAAGAAGTATGGGTGTAGTTTCAGGACTAAGATTTTATAAAAGAGACATAATTTTTACACCACTTTTATTATAACGAAAATCTCTACTACGTCATCATCCGTGGATATAGACTAATGGCCAAACCATGTAAATACTTATATGCTTTATTTTTCTTCTCCGTCTCTGATTCTTTTGGGTACTTCACCATTAGTGAACTAGATCTTTTCTGCTTTTGTCATAACAAACTAGTATAAGAGAAAATTTGATATCAGTGTAAGTTGTGGATTACTAAATTAAACTGGTTCCAGAGAAAATCTGTATCTACATAGTCGCGGATATATAACAAACTGGTATAAGAGCCGAATGAGATCAAAAAGTTTGATCGTCCCAGCAGTTTCGCTATATGTCAAATTATCGTTTTGATGCAACAGAAATTGCAAAAAGTGTAACAGGAGAATGTAAAGATTGGCACTTCAGAGAACCCCATAGATTCACTCATTAAGTCTCTTTCGGTGACTGACCGTCCCTAGCGCAAGTGGCAAAGGGCTTGGTGGTTGGTATCCGTGGTCCCAATTTCGAATTCTAATTGATTCACATTTTCAGCTAAGTCAATTTCTAAATGAAATAAACGAAGTAGGTAGTATGCTACCTATCTCTCAAAAAAAAAGTCTCTTCTAGTGATCGAGTTCAAGTATTCTATTTGTGAGGCTAGGGCAGCCTCACAAATAGTGCTTCAAAACGAAAAACCGAGATCCTGAAAAGCCAACGATGTCTCCGAGAGTGATACTATCAATCACAACAACCGGAGGCCTCCTAACAATAACAAGGGTGAGCATGGCCTTGTACGAACAACGCTAATGGCCGTGCTCCCCTACAGGGGTGTATTTGGCAACACAATAGATCGAAACCATCAAACATCCAAGTTTGAGTCCAAACTGAGGCAGCAAGAGCAGCCATGTTTCACCAACCTCTCCGACGGACAGGGATGGTCTGTGCCGGCACGGGGAGTCCAAGCCGACAGAGGAGGTCCTCGGCAAAGCGGTGGCCGGCGGTAGCGGCACGCGCCGGCGCTGGATCCATCTGATCCAGCCCGGCTCCCTCGAGTTGAGAGTCCAACAAGGAGTCTCCAATCTGGGCGAGGCTTGGGCCAATTAAGATGGCGGTGGGGAGGGGCACTCAAGCACCCAGATCCGGGGGTGCGATGGTGGCGGCGCCGGCCGTGATGGTGTTGCCACCATCCGAGAGAGAAAGAGAATGAGGGAGAAAGAGGTCAAGGGAAAGAGACAAGGCCCGGCCACGTTGCCAGCCAAGGAGGCTGCCGGCGGTGACCCGCGCTGGTGGGGGGTCCCCAAGGGTGGTGGCCAAGGAGTACGGCTATAGGGTTTCCTTAGCAACAATAATACCTATATATATATATATATATATAGTTGAGCTATGATACTTTTACAAGTATCACCATCATGGTGCTAATAGGTTTTAAGCCATTGGATCTACTTTTTGATTATTAATAGCTCTTGGATTAAACACTATTCCACCTACCATCACCTACCACCACCTACCACCATCATCTCAACCTCACATCTCTCCATCCAAGGGCTAAAAACACACAAGTATCACCCCCATGATACTTTTACAAATATTCTAGCCATACTCTCTCTCTCTCTCTCTCTCTCTCTCTCTCTCTCTCTCTCTCTCTCTATATATATATATATATATATATATATATATATATATAAAAGTCCTTATATTTAAATGTACATATATATATTAACTTTTACACAAAAACCCCCTCTTAACCTTCATTTACTATGCAACCCCCTCTGAGCTAACATGGTCACCTCGCACAAAGGTCCCTCCACAAGGTTTCGTGTGATCAAAAGCACAAAATAATGAGCATCTCGTCAAAACTCTCTCGATTGTGAAACTCTCTCACCAATTCATCTCAATGCCGTAATGCACAGAAAAATTCGAATTCCGCAAAATTTGAAACGTAAGATCCTTTCTGAGTCTACTTTCATGTGGATCTCTCCACTTGCCAAAACTGTGAGATTTCTCACGTAAAATGATAACCTCTTCGCAAAGTGCTCAATTTTGAGACTTTCAGAAATAACAATTTAGCACTCCAATCATTAAATTTTGTTCCAAAAACTCACCAGTGCATGTAATATGCCTAGTGGTACAGACCTATAAATTTTCACGCAAAACGGAACATCAAATATGACTAAAAATCAAGAACATCGAGTAATCAAAGGCCAATCTACGATAAACTCTGATTTCCTCCAAAATCATGCATGGACATGAAATTGAGCAGTGCCATCACCTCCGGCATAGCCGGACCATCAAAAAAGACCTATTGGGTCATCCGGAACGGTGTCCGATTCACATCCGAAGCCATCCTCAAGCTGAAGCTTCGAAATATCTCCCGAATTACTATTCACTTATGTGAATAGTACCCAACACCTTATGCCTCAATTAAAAACTCATTTCCCCAAAATTAAATCAAAATTCCAATATTAAAATACCTATAAAATACCGCTTAAAAGTACCAAAATACACCATAAAAATCTCAGGCCGCACTAAACAAATATAAATGAGAAGCAAAATTTTTTTGAGCTAACATATAAATAAAGAACTAAATCCTTTATTTTGGATCATAAGATTAAACTCTTTAAAACTTTTTACCATTTACCTGCAAAACTTTGTAGATTAACAATATATTTCAATCTTTAAATTTTTAGATATCTTACATTTAGCAAGACTACAAATATTTATTCTTTTAATCAACAAAAAAAAAAAAAAAACAAAATCAGTTATGGCTTAGATGGTAGTTGTAGATCATTAATGTCACCTTCCAACATATTTACTACTCTACTCATCGAAGGACGATCGTCAGGCATTATTTGAATACACCATAATGCAACCAGAATCATCTTTCTGACAACCTCCATACCCTCGCCATTGTCACCACACGCTTCTACACAATACTGATTAATATTTTTGTAAAGGTTGTGAGGAAAATAAGTTTCACTACTACTTGTTGTAGTAACCTCAACATTTTTCCTTCCTCCGACTATTTCAAGTACCATCATACCATAGCTATAAACATCAGATTTACTTGAGACTGCTCCAAAGCTCCTAGAAAAGACTTCTGGTGCGATATACCCAATTGTCCCTCTTGTGCCAATCAACGAAATAATGCTCTGTTGTGACGTGCATAATTTTGCCAGCCCGAAATCAGAAATCTTAGGACAAAAATCTCGATCCAATAAAATATTATGAGGCTTGATATCAAAATGCACTATACGGGTGTTGCATCCACGATGCAAATACTCTAGCCCTCGAGCAACGCCAATAACAATCTCGAATAACTTGTTCCAGCCTAGTGTAGATTCTATTTGAGACCTGTCGGTAAAATTAAATCTCTCTAGTGATCCATTAGGCATAAAGTCGTAAATAAGAGCTCGCTTTGATCCATCTAAACAAAACCCTAAAAGTCTGACAATATTGACATGAGATGTTCTACTAATACTAGCAACTTCATTAATAAATTCCTCTTCATTTTCCTTGGATTTTGTTAGGACCTTCACAGCAACTAGATGGCCGTTAGGAAGACTTCCTTTATAAACAATGCCAAAACCACCTTGTCCCAACTTGTCAGCGAAGGACTTGGTCATTCTTTTTACTTCTGAATATCTGTACCATTTTGTGTTTAAGGATCCGTATTTCTGTATGAAGGATTCAACACTTGGCGAAGTCCTTGATTTCTTCTTCCAACATACTAGCAAGTCACAAGACTTCTTATAATATAAGAGACAAGCAACGAGACAGAGGCACACAAACAGACCACCTCCAACTCCAATGAATACTTCTGCATAGGTAACAAGAGTGCATTTCCATTAGAAAATTAGATTATAATTATATCTTTTGTTATTTGTGTGCATTGAAAGATAATATAGTTAATACTAGAATGAAACAACAACCAATTACTACAAATGTACATACAAAGAAACTATAATTGTATTTTATCTGAAAAATTGTGTTATTCTTAAAATCCAGCTTACAAAATAGTTAAAAATGGATAGAAGAATCTTAACTTTAAATTTCAAGAATGCCACATAACTAGTCATTTCAGTCATACGTACCTTGCATCCCTATATATATATATAGTATGTTGAAAGTTGTAAATAATCTAAAAAAGTTTGGAGTAATATAGATAAAGGACGAAGATAATAAGTTATGGTGATTTAAATTTTGTCATCAATATATAATATTCTATATTAGATTAGTTCTTGTAAATTCGGTTCTTTCAAACCTACCGCTGTACTATTTTTCGGTGTTCAAAGCACCCAAGTGGGTCTTGCATCGACTTGAAGCTTTGCAGCGAGCTTTCTTCTGGAGAGGGGGATCTACCGTTGCAAGGGGCCACTGTCTCGTACAGTGGAAAGTAGTGTGTAGAAGTAAAATGGGGGGCGGGCTTGGAATCAAGGACTTAGATACAATGAAAACAGCACTTTTGATAAAATGGTGGTGGAGATTTTACACGGATAAAAATCACCTGTGGGGTACTCTAGTTAATGATATTTACTATACCCGTAGGAAACCGCTCGCGGAAGGCCGATCATTCAGACCTGATTCTTTTTGGTGGCGGAGCGTGCTAACTACAAGGAATATTTTTAAGTGCGGGATGTCATTCAAGATTGGGAATGGGCGCCTGGTTAGTCTCTGGACGGATATTTGGTGTGACGAAGCTTCCTTACGAACAATCTTCCCGAGTATCTTTGAAGAAATCACCGGCAAGAAATTCAAAGCCAAGGAGTGTTGGGGGGACAATGGGTGGTTGTGGAGTAAGATCCCCAATGGGTGGTTGTGGAGTAAGATCCTGTTGGGGTTCACCCCTACTTCTCATTCCGACTGCGTACAAATAGAGGAGTTTAAGGAGTTCATATCTGGGTGGTGCCTCGATACTGGACAAGACAGTTTAGTATGGCGCTGGTCCAGTACCGGACTTTTTTCGATCAAATTTGTATACCGTTTTTTACGTGACGGTGGCGTCATTGTTAATCGTTTCCATCGGCTATGGAAGATTAGAACTCCCCTTAAAGTCAAGATTTTTGTTTGGTTAGTACTGAAAAATAAGATTCTAACAGTGGACAATCTTCAGAAAAGGGGCTGGAGTGGGGACGATCGATGTGTATATTGCTTGGAGGAATTGGAGACGGTGGACCACCTATTCGCAGTGTGCGATGGTGTTAAAGCTCTGCTGGAGAGACTCTTACCAAACAAAAGCTTCGTACGTAACTGTGCTACTGTCAAGGGGATGTGGGAGAGGAGCGACAACATCAGAGGAGCACAGGGGGGTAGAGAGTTAGCGACTATTGCAGCGACTTGGTGGACACTCTGGTTGGAAAGAAACAGAAAAATCTTCGAGAAGACTAAACGACCGCTCGGGTACCTATTGGTAGAGATTAGAACACTCATAGACTTGTGGCGTAGTTTCTGCACCCGTAGTTAGTCCTGTTGTTCCCGTTGCTTATCTTTTTCTTTGTTTCTTAGTTTTGTTTAGTGTAGTTTCCGTTTTCCTTTTCCCTGAGGCCCTGGCTGCCTCACCTTGTAGCCTAGTTCATTTTCTAAATGAATGAAGTGGTAGCATGCTACTTTTTCTCAAAAAAAAAAAAATAAAATAAAATAAATTGTTTCATCACTTGCCATGCCTAACAGGAATATCAATGAATCACCTATCTTTAATTTTACATCTTTCATTAAGTTAATTTTAAATTTCATAATCCTTAAATTAAACTAGGAGGTGATGGCGCTTTGACCTCAAAATTTAATTTGTTACATATTTATAACTCAAACTTTATGAATTGTTATTACCAAATTTTGTCATCAATTAATTGTCATAATAATTAATTTTGTCGCCCTAACATATAGTCCTAGCCACTGCCACATTTATAAACTCAATTGCAGGTCTGATATGGCATTCACGCAACTTCTTAGCCACTGCCATCTTTAAGGAGGGAGGAGAAAGAACTTATTGCTTGCACCTAAATAAATAAATGAGAAGCTCCTCAGTCATAGCTTAATTAATCTATTGAATTTGATCCACAATATTAAAAGGTCTTATAAATGAAACCTCACGAATTTTATACATACTTTTCGTGCTTCAAACAACAAACCTTTCTATGTTGTTGATTTTACAATTGTTAAATGTCTTAATAATGAATTTTGAAAAGTTATGATTTTGGATATATAAGCCATCTAGATCTTACAAACCATATCAAATGATTAAAGTTTGATTTGAACACATTATGTCGTGAGGTCTATCTAAACACTTTCATTTTGAATAGAAGTATTAAAACAAATTTTTTCTTTGACATCATGTCAACTTTGAATTATCTTATTATCCTTGACTACGTTATGAATATAATAGCTAGGTAGATGTTTAGTCTTATTACATCTTATATATAAGACTATTTTAAATCCTGAAGATGTTAGGCGATAGGGTTTTTTTAGGGGGAGGGTGCTGGGGGGGAAGGAGATGGATCTGTTTTATTTTTGGGAACTAGGGTTTTTTTGGATTTCGGGGGAAGGAAAAAAAAAATCAGATTTTTTAGTTTGCCACCGCACTCAATTCATTGAAATCCTAGACGAAGAGCCCTTTGCTCTCCTCCTCCTTCGCCACCGCAGCCAACGAGATGGAGTTCCAGCGGTTGCTAATTAAATGCTTAAATAAGTGTTGGTAAATTAGCAGCACTTTTTTAGGTTATACCGACACTCTTAAACTGTCACTATATACCTAATAACCCCACATATAGCAACACTATTTAAAAGTGTCTGTAATTTAGTCAGCAATACTTTTTTTAACTTATAGCGATATTTAAAAGTGTCGCTATACACCATTTTTATTGTAGTGTGTTGTGAGGTCTATCTAAACACTTTCATTTTGAATAGAAGTATCAAAACAAATTTTTTCTTTGACATCACGTCAGTTTTGAATTATCATATTACCCTTAACTAGGTTGTGAATATATCACATATCTTAAAAGCATTGGTTCTGCCCGAATCCTATATATATATATATATAGAGAGAGAGAGAGAGAGAGAGAGAGTGAGTGAGTGAGTAGGTCTTGTGTGCTATTAGGAGCATGGCGGCCTTCGTGCTCCCAAGCCGTTTTTTATTATGGAGCTTCCGAATCGCCGATCGGCTTCGTTAAGCTTGATCTAATATATTTGAAGTATCTAGAAAATAAATTTTGTAATATTTTTATATCATTTACCTAGCGATCAAAAGAGTTCAAAATCAATAATTTTTAATGATTGATGTATATCTTTTGCAAGTCTAACGGTGTAGAAGTATTTAAATCAGATGAGATGATAGTTATTATATATTAATAATATATAATATATAAATTATGAGAAAATTCATACAATATTTTTTATTTATATCTTTTTCTTTCAAGCAAAAAGTCATGATGGAAAACTACTTTTCGGACAAAACAAACACCAAAGAGCGTAAAATTTGTTTTTCTCCAAATTTTTTTTCCACCTATTGGATAGCGAACCAAACTTATCAAGAGGTTGACCGGGTCAAGTAGTTGACAAATCAGACGAGTTTTCTAGTGGCAGATCAGTTTTCAGACTAACTCTCAAGTGTGCCACACGATCAAGCAATTCGATTGAGTAGGGATCGACTTAATCGGGTTCTTCCTCAATACGATATGTCAAACTGAGGTATAAGGCAGACTCAGCTGAAAGAACCAAGCAGGTTATGACGGAACTAGAAGCTTGCAGAGATTTATATGGTACTCCTAATCACTATCTATTTCTAGAAAAGTTCTTAAACTGTAGAAAAGGAAAGATTACAAAAGTAGTTCTACTCCTAGAAAATAGAGAAATGCTGAAATAAGAATAGTCTTCTTGTTTGTAAGGGAGAAAGATTCTTATTTCAGGTATCGTTGTGTAATTTATAGTATTACTATCAGCCTGCAGTTACCGTGCGACTTGTGTCATAGGGAATGCTACAGTCGCTTCTTTATTGGTCGTGGGAATTACTCCCACATTCCTCACCCACTTTCTCATCCCTTCCTGCCCAGGGGCTCCTCATTTTCAGCGGCTCTTAACACACCATATTATAATTCGTCCATGCCAGTTAAGCACGCTTTCTAAGCCGCTTACGGCCGGCTGGCACTATTTCTCTTGCACCAATACCACCGAATTTTTTTTTTTCATAGTTTTACGTGAAATCAAACGGCCGCTACCGGCCGGCACTAAACTATAGAGGAGATTGAATTAATATATAAATTTAATTTATGACATGCAACTATAGAGGAGATTGAACGAATTTATATATGTTGACTCATATAAAAGCATGTTGTCTCTAAATTAATCGCGTGGTGATCAATCTCTGCGATTCATTAACTATAAAAGTCGTACTGAAATTATTTTGGCAGTTTGGAAAGTAAACAACATTTCTCTATTTAGGCTACAATCTATATATTAGCTTGATTTGGACATAAAACAAAGTAAATGTTGAGAAGAAGAAAATTGCATTTTCTATCATTGAGAGTGAGAATCTTGCAATTAATTTTTTTTTAAAAATATAAAGACTTTTCTATGCGCAGCAGAGAAAAAATGTTTCAGAATCAAACAACACTTTTTAATTAATTAGAAAAAATAATTAAAAGGATGGTAGTTTCGAGCACTATTACCTCTTCTCCAACTCTTCTTTGAACTCTCATAACCTGCACCATGCATGGCAATAATTTGCATGGTTAATTACGATAGCAGTAATAAAGAAAAAAGAGAACGAAATGATTTTTAGAACAATATATTATTTAGACAGTATCTAAGGATCCAACTGTTCAAATAGAAAAAGAAAAAAAAAACAAAAAATCGGAAAGAAACCTAATATTAAGCTTTTGATTTGGTTTGCTTTGGATTTTTCACAGTACTGTGCTGTGTAGTTGCGTTTTAATTTAATTTTCTCCAACCGATTAATTTAGATCAGTTTATAAGTTTTCAGTTCACCCTGAAATNCACGGGCCGTCATCGGAGCAGTTGAAGAAGAAGGTGAGGTTGACGTCTGCGCCGGCGTAACTCAGCGCAGAGGCGACGTCGCTGGTAAACGTGAGGTTGTGATGCACTCTGGCGCAGCTGCTAAAGTCAGGGCCAGTGTGTTGTGGTGTCCCTCCTCATCAGGGAATTATGTGAAAAATTGCACATATTTTGTTGAACCCATTTTGTTGGGTTATTGTTAGATATGACTCGAAATCTATTTCGGGTTTACGACTCGCCGACAGCTTCGCGGTGCGACCAAATTGGAAAATTAAATTGTGAAGGAAAAATGAATGTCTGTGGTGGGTAGCGGAGGGCTCAGGCCGTCAGGCTCGAGCCCGTAGCCCACCACTGACATTCGCCAGGGGGTACGGATCGGATCCGAAACCCGTTATGAATTTTTCCTCTTCGTTTTTGCCCTAGAGGCGTGTGATCGTGGTTGGTTGTAATCTGAAGAACATTGTATTCCCTTTCATTTTTGATAGTGTGACAGGTGGAGCTGCGGTTTCCTCTTCATCTATGTCCGATTCAGATGTCACAAAATTATGGCATATGAGGCTGGGACATATGAGCGAAAGAGGATTGATGGTGCTGAGCAAGCGAGGACTCCTTTGTGGCCAAAATACAGGAAATCTGGAATTCTGCGAACACTGCGTATTTGAAAAGCAGAAAAGAGTCAGTTTTACGAAGGCAGTCCACAGAACCAAAGGAACTCTTGATTACATCCATTCAGATCTTTGGGGGCCAGCACCGGTGCCTTCTAAAGGAGGAGCGAGATATATGTTGACCTTCATAGATGACTACTCCAGGAAGGTTTGGACATTTTTCTTGTTGTAGAAAAGTGATGTATTCAAGACCTTCAAGCAGTGGAAGACTTTGATTAAGAAGCAGACAGGAAAGCAAATTAAGCGTCTTCGCACTGACAATGGTTTGGAGTTTTGTTCAGGAGAATTCAATGAATTCTGTAAAGATGAAGGAATCGAGAGACATCGTACAGTTGCCTACACACCGCAGCAAAATAGCGTGGCAGAATGTATGAACAGAACGCTGATCGAGAAGACAAGATGTCTACTCTCAAATGCAGGATTTGGCGAGGAGTTTTGGGCAGAAGCTGCATCTACAGCTTGCTATTTGGTGAAGCGGTCTCCGTCGACTTCCATTGATCTGAAAACTCCAGAAGAGGTATGGTCTGGCCACCCCCCTAGTTATTCTGATTTAAAAATTTTTGGATGTCCTGTATATGCACATGTTAGTCAAGGAAAATTTAAACCTAGATCTAAAGAATGCAAATTTTTGGGTTATGCTTCTGGTACTAAAGGTTTTCGTTTGTGGTGTCCTGAAGATAAGAAAATTATTATTAGCAGAGATGTCAAGTTTAACGAAACTGCGATGCTTCGCCGAAAGGAGGAGTCGCGTGTTTCTTGTGATACAGGTACAAGTGCAGATGCAAATGCAAATGATTGAAGAAGACTGTTGAGGTGGAGTTTCAAACTCACTCTCAAAATCAAATCACTCCAGCACCAGGTACCACTTCAGGTGATTCTGCTCCTATAGAACCACAGGCGCCACCACAGACAGACACATATTCGATAGCCAGAGATCGACCGAGAAGGGAGATTAGACCACCTAGAGATATGAAGAAACGAATTTGGTGNCTTCTCAGTAAGGACAGCAGGAGGAGGCGGTGGTGTCGGTTGCTCTATCTCAAAGCCGCCAACGATTTACTAATTTATTCATAACCATTTAATCGTCGTGAGAAAATCCAATATCGCTGTGAGAAATTGACAGTAATATATGGATCGCTGGGGTGTATATCGTCGTGAAAAGTTTTCACAGCCATTAAAATCGATCGTCGTGAAAAAACTGTACATGGATGTAAATTTTCACAGTGATATCTGGCAAAAACAACATCACGCCCAAGCCTAAGCCTATTATAAAGCCCATAGGTGTAGGTAACTATAGAGATTAACTCAGGTGTACTCTAGGTCTAGAATTTCAGTAGATTGAGTGAAGAGAGAAGAAAAGATGGTAATTGATTTTTCTTTTTTTTTTTCTTTTCTGTTTATAATCGGGCCAAATGGGCTGGGTGTGGTGGATTGAGTAGAATAATCTTTTATTTTTGGTTGGATTGGGTTTTATATTTAGGCATTAGTAGATGTTTTTTTAAGTTTTAACATAAATGGGACACTTACTAAAAAGTGTCCCAAATATGTGTCCCTATAACCTAATTCTGTTGTAGTGTCAGTTTTAATTCAATTTTCTCAAACTGATTTAGATCAGTTTAGGTTCAGTTCACCCTGAAATCCAAGGTAATACATTCGATTAAATTTGTGATGTAAAAGTTGTTTACTGATTTACGAATTTATCAGACAAAGCGGTCTCCTGCTATATATAGATCATCCCTACAATTCTTAAATTTTTTTGTTCAACTTTTTTTTTTTTTT
>NW_017893514.1:0-5111 GCF_001540865.1 Ananas comosus
CCTATTTATCTGTCCCGTTTCCAACAGAAAATTCTAGATCTTCTGTTTTCATTCCGATTTCAGCACAAGTCACTTCTGACTTATGTTTTACTCCTCTAAATCCAATAAAAATAGTATCTCATACTATTTTTATTTATTTTCATTTTTATATTTAAAATCCGGTATATTACATTCCACCGCAACCTCACCGGAATCATTCAAATGGCTTTCAAACCAAATGTACACCGTAACTTCATAATTTTAGAAGTCCGGTACCTTACATAACCTTTTCCGGAGTGGAAAGCTCTGTAAACAAAAATAACAAAACAAAGGGCGTGAGAATTATTAATCAATAGTTTTCGTTGGGTAAGCCATCGACATCAGCGAAATACACCACTAGGTTATGGAGGCATAAATAGTATGATTTAACATTTAACGGAAATAAACAACATATGTAATGAGCATGTAATAAATTTTACTAGGCTACTATGTCTCTACTTGCATGAGTTTCACATGTATAAGTGTTATTCTAATATGAATGAGCATGTACAACTAGTATGCACTAACTAGTATAATGTCCACATTTCACTTCTGTTCAACTTTGTTCCAATCATGTAGGAGATGCACAAGTGTAGTCCGGCTTGCGCCGTACCTAATGGCCCCGTGGTAGTCAACATTCCCACTCTAGAAATGAGCCTCCCCCACAGTATCCTATTTCGGCGCCCAATCCTGCACGAGCGAGCTTATGTCGCGTTGGCTATCTCCGGAGCGCCGGCTTGTGGGGAGCGACCCTCACAAGCATGTGCAAATGAGTACAATGGCAAGCAAGCGTTTTCATCCGTCTCAAGTCCAATGTCATCATGTCTAAAATATGGTATGAAGCTAATGATCCAATGGCCTATTACTATGTCATCAAGTAAGAGTTTAACCATTTACTAAGTTGAATGCCACTTTATGACATTAATGTCCACTATGTCAAGCATGAGTTCTATGTCCAAGAGCATGCTATACTTATCATTTTCACTAAATGAAACATGATTTCAAGCCATATAAAAGAATGCCATTTACTTGTATGATTACTATATGCTTGTCTCTCTACTACATAGAAGTGAAATAACATGATACATGATATATACATTTTAAGCATTCTAAAATTCACATATGCTCTATCTAGCATGATTATGCATGATTTTTTATTTTTACAATAAAGAATATAACATAAAGCGAGTTCACCCATTTCGGTGAGGTCAAACCCACCGAGAACTCCTCGTATCCCTTTCATTTGCGCGAATGAGGATACCCACTAGTCTTCTAGCTCTTTAATGAAAATTCTAAGAGGGTTAGGGGCAACGAACGAACACCCCACGAGCTCATCTTTAACCAACCCATAAAGAGGTAAAAATTTACCTTATATGGTGAAGAACCCTCCCAATCTCCAAATGGAAGCTAGAATACTTCTAATCCAACCTAAATGAAAGTAAGAGAACCATCAATTAAGCCCCTAAGGCTCTACCAAGAAAACCCCCAAAAGAAACCCTAATTTCCAAAACTAGATTTTTATTCAAAAAAATCCACCAAATCATGATCCAAATGAGAGATTTAAGTTTCTAACCTCTCAACAAGCTCCAAACCAAGTTAGGAATGTGCTAGGGTTGGAAATTTTTCCTTAAACAAGCTCCAATTCTTGCTCCAAGGCTTCTCCAATGGTGGGAAAACAACCAATATGCTATCCTTGCTCCAAGGCTTCTCCAAATCCAAAGCAAAAGAGAGGAAAAAAGCAAGATAAATAAAAAGGAAACCCACTTCTTCTCCTTTTCTGGTTGTAGCACAAAAAGGCCCCCCTTAAAGGGGTAGGGTGCTATTTAAAGAAATGTTACAATCTCAAAAACCCCTAAAAGACGTGGAGACTGCATCTGCACTGCGTACCAGTACGCGGGCTGGAGTACCGGTAAGCGGGCTGGAGTACCGGTACCCCGCAACAGCACACGCAAACCCGAGTCTCAGTCAAGCGAGAAAATACACAGGGTATCGATACTCTCGTGATGCAGTACCGGTACTAGGTCCAGTACCGGTACCAGGCGATACAGTACCGGTACTCTGCCTCGCAGAGCTCAACCCTAGAGCACCCCAAAACCTGCATTTTAGAGGTTTTGTGCTAAGTACCCATTCTTGCTCCTCGGGACGTGAGTTTTAGGTCGGAACACAATCAAAGACTCTCCAGAAAATTCGAAAAGGCTCAGAACACTAATCAAACACTCGAACCTTACAATTTGCTAAAGTTTTGTGTGTTACATTCTCCCCTTCTAAAAAGGAGTTTCGTCCGCGAAACTAGAAAGCAAGTTACCTCAAGATTTCATCTGAAAAAGATGGGGGTAGCGCTCTTGCAGTGCGCTCTCCAACTCCCACGTGGCCTCGCGTTCATTGTGGTTGCTCCAAAGAACTTTCACATAAGGAATATCGCAATTCCGAAGCTTCTTCACCTCGCGAGTCAAAATTCGCACATGTTGCTCTTCAAAGCTCAAGGCATCCCTCAGCTCTAATGGTAAAGCATCCAAGACGTGAGCCGGATCGAAGATGTACTTCCGAGGGACTGAAACATGAAATACATCGTGTACTCCCGATAGATTCTGTAACAAACCGAAAACTTCGGTACATTATAGTGGACTTTAGCCAAATTGGCCAAAGTGTCAGAAAGAAAAAGTAGGGCGAGTTCTATTTAACATTCCAACAAGGTTGGAAGGGTTAAAAATGAATTTCAGAGGAGTTAGAAAGGTTTTAGCATTGTTTGGCGCGAAATAGAGTCAAAAACGAGCTAAAACTGAATTCTGGGGCAAAGTGTACCGGTACAAGTTGATGGTTGTACTGGTACAGCAAGCGACCCGAGCTGAGAGTGAGCTCTCCGGTTTCAGAAAAATTGGAAGTGTACCGGTACACCCCTGTTTTGTACCGGTACAAATGCTGCGAAAAATCGAGAAATCGCTCTCGGGTTTGCCTCTGCGCGGATCTCTACCGCTACAAAATCCCGTGTACCGATACACTTTGGCAGAATGGCACAGATTTGATCTGCTGCAAATACAAAAGCTTGGGAGGTTTATTTGTAATTGTTACCAAATGTAATAGCCCTAAACCCTCTCCCTCACAGTAGTTCTCCCTTTCTCTCCCACTCTCGTGTCTCTCTCCCCCTCTCAACCGGTTGTAAAGGAGAAGAAAAGAAAGAGGAAAAGAGAAGGAAACAGAGAAAGAAGAAGAGTGGTTTGGAGATTTTTGAGGGTTTTGGAGGATTAAGAAGTTCTCCTTCATGGTGGACTTGGAGGAGCTTGAGCAAAGGTAAGCTCTCATGCTAAGAATACATCTAGGGTTTGGATTTTACCCTTAAGATCTAGTGTTTTGAGCACTTTGCAAGCTTTAGAACCATGTAGAGACTAAGAACACCATGAAATCCATGGTTTCTCATGATGCTCTAATGGTGGATTTCTAGGGTTTGTTCTAAACACCCTAGAAATGGTTCGAATGCTCCTAGTTGAGCTTTTATATGATAAACAAGCTCTCTTTTGCTTGTTTTATAGATCGAATCCGGAGTATTGAGCATATGTCATATTAGGGCATCCCAAAGAGGGGATTTTCTCATATGGGGTTTTGATCTATTTTGACCCCTTGGAAACCTAATTGGGGACCTAACAAACGCGTTGGCGAAGTCGGTTTAACCATTCATCGAGTGTACGCGAAGTTATTGACAAAATAGTGTTTTGTCATATAGATGGCCGCAGCATGCGAAATAAACGCCTAAAAATCGTGGGATAGGAACCGGAGCACCTTGGAGTCAAGGAATAAACTCTGGAAAAGACGGATCGCGATTCGGAGGTCGTTCGCTAGACGCACAAGAGTTCGGGCCAAACCGGGCAACGGTTGCCGCGGGAGGCCGATTGCAAGTGACTACAAGCAATCGGAGCGCAAGTTAAGGTGGGTTGTGTTTACTGAAGCGACTAGGTCGCCCTTATGTCTAAGAAATGTTAAAAAGCCTTGTTGATGCATATAAGTGCAAATGGGGTATGTGGATAATGCATGTAGTCAATGCTAATTCATGTATGTTGATAGTATAATGCAAAATGCTAAGTAATGCATGATGATAATGATATGATGTGAATGCCAAAGTAGATGTATACAAAATGATATAGAGATCATGGATGCATGTAAGTGTAATATACAAAGAGCATGTTTAGCATTGTGAGATCGTAAATGCACAAAATAAATGTTATGTTAAGCTACCACATAAAGTATATGACATATGGTGGTCGTGTTGTATGTTAAAGAATGACAAATAAAGAACTTGTGCATACGGACATAAATGTACCTATAGATCGAGTGGCATCGAACCTAGTGTCAAGAACATAGGTTGAACAAATGTGGCAAGGACCTAATGTTAGTAAATATAGGTCGGACAAGAGGAATAATGAACCTAGAGTTAATAAACCTAGGCTATGAGTATGGAAATAATGAACCTAAAGTATTAACTTAGGTTGAGTAAAGGCTTGGACCTAAATAGGTCAACTTCTTAGGATTAAGACCAACCCTCGAGTTATATGAAATGGATTCCAGAATCCCGAGGCTAAAAGAATACGCCGTGAGTGGCTTAAAGGATACACCCAAAGTTGTAATATACCAGATTTTGGTATAAAAATAAAGGTAAATAAAAATAGTGTGATATACTATTTTTATTGGGTTTCGAAAAATAAAATATAAGTCTATAATGACTTGCGTTGAAATCGGAATGAAAACAGAAGATTTATAATTTTCTGTTGAAAATGGAGTGGATAAATTAGCAGAAAATGCACAGTGTCAGAAAATTATGAAAATTGGAGGATAAGTCAGAAATATTTTTATGAGGCTAGATTTAAAGTTTCATATTTTTCTGACACCCGAAAGTTGAGAAATAAAATCCGAAATCTATCTAATAAAGATTACAGTTCGGTACAGTTTTCGGTGACCAAACGGGGTCGAAACTGAAAAATTAAAGTATATTCTTGTTCAGTACGTTAAACCAAATATGACTGTCAAATTTGAGCTCAAACAGATACTCTGGGAGCTCCGGCGAAAGATATCAGATTTTAAGTTGCCTGGAGTGAATAGTGTTT
>NW_017893514.1:5136-43851 GCF_001540865.1 Ananas comosus
AAGAGAGAAAATGAGAGAGGAGGAGAGAAATGGCTGTGGGAGAGAGGGGTTGGGCCATATATAGTGTTGTAACAATTGCATTTAGACCCCTCAACTTGTTTCCCCCTGATTTGCCCAGACTGGGCATTTTTCGCCTTCGGGGACCGGTCTCCCCGACCAGGGACCGGTTCCCGAACGAGGGTTTTCCAGGACTTAGCCAAATTTTCGAGTTTTCGGCTGTTGCGTAGTGAGGGACCGGTCTGCCCGTCAGGGACCGGTCTCACCACCAGGGACCGGATGCCTCAGGATTTCCTGGCAGGCTACGCGCACGGGGACCGGTCTCTCCTTCAGGGACCGGTCCCCGAGAGCTCAAAATCTGGGACTTAGCCAGATTTCCAGATTTGCTCTCCGGGTCCCTTTTTGCTCCGTTTATGGACTCCAATGCACTTAGGGTCCACTTTAACTCGTTCCATCCCGCATTCCGCTCGTTTTGACGGAACTCGGCACGAGTTACGAGTGATGTGTTGTGTTACACTCTCCACCCCTTAATTTAGTTTCGTCCACGAAACTTCTAAGGTTGAAATTTAAATTTCTTACCTCAGTTCGGGTCCTCGAAGAGGTGAGGATAACGCTCCCTCATTTCGCTCTCGAGCTCCCATGTTTCTTCCCGGTCATCGTGCTCGCACCAATGAACTTTAACATACGGGATTTCGCGGTTCCGAAGCTTTCGCACTTCCCGATCGGCAACATACGCCGGGAATTCCTCATAAGTCATATCCTCCTGAAGCTCTATCGGTATAAACGAGAGGAAATGATCCGGGTCGTACACATACTTGCGGAGTTGAGATACATGGAATACATCATGTACTCCCGCCAACCTCGGTGGTAATGCCAACTTGTAGGCCACCGTCCCAACTCGTTCCAAGATCTCAAAGGGTCCGATATAGCGGGGGCTCAATTTCCCGCGAACACCGAACCGCTTAACTCCTCGCGTCGGCGACACTTTTAGAAATACACGGTCTCCTACCGCGAACTCAATATCTTTTCGCCGCTTGTCGGCATAACTTTTGTGCCTTGACTGCGCCGTTGCTAATCTTTGTCGGGCAAGGCGAACTTTTTCTTCCGCCTCTCGCACCATATCCGGGCCAAGAACTATTTTCTCACCCACGTCGCTCCAGTGTACCGACGAGCGACACTTCCTTCCATACAGGGCCTCGAATGGCGCCATCGCAATACTTTCCTGATAACTATTGTTATATGCGAATTCCGCCATCGGTAAATGATCATGCCATCCGCCCTTATAATCAAGTACACACGCTCGAAGCATGTCCTCAAGTATTTGAATCGTCCTCTCCGATTGACCGTCACTTTGAGGATGGAATGCCGTGCTAAAGTCGAGCCGCGTGCCTAGTGCTTCTTGTAAACTTTTCCAGAAATGAGATGTGAACCTAGGGTCCCGGTCCGACACAATAGATACAGGAACCCCATGAAGTCTCACCACCTCGTCGATATAGACTTGGGCTAACTTATCGCCCGACCAAGTAGTGTGGATCGGCAAAAAGTGTGCCGATTTTGTCAACCGGTCCACCACTACCCATATCGCGTCATGTCCTCCTTGTGACTTAGGCAGTCCCGTCACAAAGTCCATTGCGATGTTTTTCCATTTCCACACGGGTATCGGTAGGCTCTGCAATTTTCCGGCTGGAAATCGACGCTCTGCCTTCACCTGTTGGCATGTGAGGCATTGTGCCACAAACTCCCCTATATCCCTCTTCATGCCCGGCCACCAATAATGCAATTTCAATTCTTGATACATTTTGGTGCCGCCCGGGTGGATGCTATAAGGAGATTGATGCGCTTCTTGCATAATCGCCTTCCGAAGGTCATCGTCCTTGGGTATGCACCAACGACCCCGAAATCGCAGTGTGCCGTCGGTCTCAATGCCATAATCATCGACACTGCCACTTTCAACTTTGCCCCGCACCTTTTGGAGGAACTCATTCGACGATTGTAGTTCTTTAATTTTCTCCAACAAGGTTGGTTGCACAATTAAGGTGGCAAGTGTTACCGGCACTCCCGGCGCCACAACTTCTAGTCCAAACCGTTGCATCTCCTTTTGCAACGCCGGTTGAGGCGTAACTTCCGTCGCCAAATTTTTCGCCGACTTTCTACTTAGAGCATCGGCCACGACGTTCGCTCTCCCGGGGTGGTAGAGGATTATGACGTCGTAATCTTTAAGTAACTCTAACCACCGCCGCTGTCGCAAGTTTAACTCCTTCTGGGTGAACAAATATTTGAGACTCTTATGATCAGTGTAGATCTCACAATGTTCCCTGTACAGGTAATGCCTCTACAGTTTCAGCGCGAATATGACCGCCGCTAGCTCAAGGTCGTGAGTCGGGTAGTTCTTTTCATAATTCTTCAGTTGGCGCGAAGCATAAGCTATGACTCGGCCGTTTTGCATCAAGACACACCCGAGACCAACGTATGAGGCATCACTGTATACGACATAATTTTCCCCCGGCGTCGGCAAAGCAAGCACCGGAGTAGATGTCAATCTCGTCTTTAGCTCTTCAAAGCTCCGCTCACACTCGGGGCTCCAAACAAACTTCACCCCTTTGTGCGTAAGGCGCGTTAGTGGAGTTGTTATCTTAGCAAATCCCTCCACGAACCGCCGGTAATAGCCCGCAAGTCCAATGAAGCTACGTTTCTCCGCTACACTTGTCGGGCGAGGCCAATCTTTAATCGCCTCAACTTTCTTTGGGTCCACCGAAATGCCATCTCCGGATACCACGTGGCCCAAGAAAGTAACCTCCGAAAGCCAAAACTCGCACTACTTAAGTTTTGCGTAAAGTTTTTCCTTCCGGAGTATGTCCAACACGAGCCTTAAATGCTCTTCGTGTTCTTCCTCGGTCCGAGAATATACCAACACGTCGTCAATGAATACCACGACGCACCGGTCCAATAGCGGACGGAAGACTCTATTCATCAAATCCATGAATGCCGCCGGGGCATTAGTAAGCCCAAACGGCATCACTGTGAACTCATAATGGCCATACCGCGTACGGTATGCCGTTTTGTATACATCTTTGGGCCGTATCTTCAACTGATGATACCCCGACTGTAGGTCAATCTTGGAGTACACTCTAGACCCTTGCAACTGATCGAACAGGTCATCAATTCTTGGCAACGGGTATTTGTTCTTGATCGTCACTTTGTTCAACTCGCGATAATCAACGCAGGTCATCAATTCTTGATCGTCACTTTGATTGCAGTACCTGAGTTGGTGGTCTAGCTTGAGAGGTTTAAAGACAAAGTATAAACTTGTAATAAATTGTAATGGATATGATTGTATTCGGAAGTTAAATGCAAATGTGTTGTAAATTGTATCAAAGTCGAATGTTGTAATAACTTAATAGTTTATGTAGTTGATACTTCCTTATGCAATCTGGATTGATATCCGTTCCTAGTTGGAACATTCGTTGATTGTTTGGATTGCGACGCCTTGAACGTACAGGGAAGACCCTGCCGGCGGTACAGGGGAATCCCCGGTCCGTTCGGCGGTCTGTCGTCGGCGCCACGACTTGGTCCAAATTGGCGGTTGGTCGCGGGGCGTGATAGATTCGGTGGTAAAGCAAGCCGATACGCTACCGGGCCTACACACTCGAAAATCTCATAGGGTCTGATAAACCCGGGGCTCAACTTTCCCTGTATGCCAAATCTTCTTATTCCCTTAGCCGGTGAGACCTTTAAGAATACATGATCTCCAACCTGGAATTCCAAATGGCGTCGACACTTATCAGCATAACTCCTTTGCCTACTTTGAGCCGTCAACAATCGCTCTCTAGCGAGGCGAACCTTATCTTCTGCTTCCTGGAGCACATAAGGGCCTAAAGCCAATCTCTTGCCAAGTTCACTTAAATGAAGAGGTGATCTACACTTTCATCCATAAAGTGCTTCGAAGGGTGCCATCTTGATGCTTACTTGATAACTATTGTGATAAGCAAACTCTGCCATCGGTAAATGCTGCGACCATCCTCCCTGAAGTGTCACGCCCCGGGACCCGGCGGAGGCCCGCCCGGTGCGTGTCCAGACCCACCATATGCCCGCAACATATAAGGCGTCTACAATAAAGCGATAAATAAAACCAAGATAGACAAGTATCTAGAGATATCAGAGCAAGAATACAACTAAATTTCTAATAACAAGTAGCAGCAATAAATACTAACAACTATCATAATCCAAAAGTAGATAGGTACATCAAGAGATCCACAAGGATACAACTAAATACAAAATGGTTGTAACATATCACTTCCCCGTAAGTTGTGCCGAGTTCCGTCGAAACGAGCGGAACGCGGAAAAGAATGAATTACTATAGGCTAAAAGTGTATTGGAGCCTATATATGAAGTACAAAGGGACCCGAGAGAGTGAAACTGCAATTCTGAAAAATTCCCAGAATTTTTACTCTCGGGGACCGGTCCCTTGGATGAGAGACCGGTTCCCGAACGTGGATCAGCCAAGCAGAGAGAAAAATCGGCTAAGTCCTGGAAGTAGAGCTCTCGGGAACCGGTCCCTAGGTGAGAGACCGGTCCTCGGAGACCGGTTTCATCAGGGGGAGACCGGTCCCCTTCTGCGCAGAGTGCAGGGTAGCTCTCGGGAACCGGTCCCTGAAGGGGAGAGACCGGTTCCCGAGCCCGAAAGTGCCCAGTGAGGGCTAGTTGCAAAAGTGAAAAGGTGAGGGGTTTAGATGTAAATATGCCATGAGAGGGGTTATATGGGCTAGGGCATGAGTGAGAACTTATTTGTTCTCACTCTTACTCTCAAACCTTCCCTCTCTCTCTCTCTAAAAATCCTTCTCTTTTCTCTCCCTCTCTCTCTAGGGCTTGGACCAAGGAGGGTTTGGAAGGGAAAAGCTTGGAGAAGAAGATCTCCAAGGTGTAGAGCAAGCTTGGTTAAGGCTTTGAAGGAAAGCTTTGGACTCCAAAGGTGAGTTCTCATGGATTTGAGCTAGGGTTTGGATTTTTCCTTCTAGTATGTTTCTAGGAGATGGATTAGAGTATTTTCCTCAATGTTTTGTCAAGCTAGGGGCTTGATTGGAGAAGATAGTATTGTGGGGGACCTATATTTAGGGCTTTGTAATTTTGAGGTTCAAACTTGGATTTGATCTCATTTTAACCTAATTGGTAGGTCTACGAATGCATCGGTGCGCTCGGTTCGGCAATACGACGAGCGGGCGCAAGGATATTGAGAAAACAGGCTGAAATAGTACAGATCGTCGTAGCTCGCGGCGAACAAGTCTAAAAATTGTGGAATTTGAACTACGGCATCCTTGCGACACATAAAGGTGGGGGGTGCTATCTGGAAACACCGGATCTCTTTCTATGTCTATGTCTTTTCGTTTGAGCATATTGGTATTATAGCATTCTTGCATGTAGGGTAATGAACAGCATGAGTTGGTCGTAACAATTATCTGCTTAAGATCATTGTAGTGATATAGAACCATGTGAAAAAGGAATGTGTAAGACCCTATATGTATGTGAATGTAAGAAATGACCGTGACCGTAGTAAACAAAGGCGACATGGACATTAGTGACACGATTGACATCGATAAGTGAATAATTAAACAAGGTTTAACCCAAGTGACATTATGTGTATTGTGGCATCAGGACCACCGTGACGTAGGCAAGTGACAGTATGTGCATGAATAGGTAATAACCATTCAGCGGCATTGAGACAGTGAGAATTGTGACAGGTTGGCCATACCTCCTCAAATTGAGGGTGGGATCATACTCACAGGTATTGGTTCCGGCTTGTACGAGGTCGCTCCTCCACGAGCGGTGTACTCCGGAGAAGAAATGCACCACGGGTGGACGTGTCCGGCGAAGATCCTTCGGGTGGTTGTGCCTTGTGCCTCCCCCGTTAGATGGATATGTGGACTGTGAGTTGGGGTAAACCAGGAGCACCCCAGGTTGAATTGGGTAAAGGCCAAAGGAAAGTGAAAAAGGACATGCATGCATAGTTATCATGTATTCGATTATGAGTATCTATATGTGGATTGCTTTCTTGCAGGTATTGTATTAGAAGTGCATTAGTTGGTTTGTTATTCTTCTTTATTGAAATACATATGCCTGAATTAGAGCTAGTGGGCGAATCGGCGTGGTCGGCGGCCGAACTCACTGGGAACTTCTTCTAGTTCTCATTACCACTAACCCTGTAGACCCGTACGCGAGCGGGGCAGCGGAGGATCGAGGCAAGGGAGTCGTGCCGTAAATAGCGACCCTAGAGTTATATAGGCATACCCTACTCTCGATGTATTCAACTTTTGTATGTTGAAATTGTAAGGTAAAAGCGATGTAATGTAAATTATATTTTGGGTAATGCAAGAATAATGTAATGAATGTAAATGTGTTGGACTACTTGTTTTTGATTCAAATGTAATCAAATGACATGTGTAAGGAATGTTTATTTAGTTTCGATGCTTTCGCTTGTTGTTGTTGTTTACCCTCGTGCAAACCTAGTATATCTCGCAATTCTCCTTGATGATTTGCTTGTATTATACTTGTTGTTGGAGCCTTGGGCGGACAGGGGAGGTACTGTCCGTTCGGCGTCTGTCGCGTGCTCGACTCCGACCAAATTGGCGGAGCTCGGGGCATGACAGATACGGTGGTATCAGAGCGATGTGAAAGCAAAAGTTTAGGATGGACTTAGAGACCTTAGGATTGGAGACCTTAGGAATTAGGACACGTATAACGTGGACTTGGATTGGCGAAGGCTAATTGATTGGGTTATGAGTGGAACTTCTCTAAATGGAAATAGAGATGGATTCAAGGGAACGTTTGTTTTCTTTTTGAGGTATTATGTGGGGCGGACGATTACATAATGCCAAGAGTAGAAAATGAACGTGCTTGATTGCTTTCGCCTGATTGGGTAGTTATTTGGAACGAGTAGGAGTCTCGAATGTTGAGAAGTAACGTGTGTGTTTCGTTTCAGGACAGATGTCACCGAGACGTTATACCCGTCGGACCGCTTCGGCATCTCCTGATGAGGTGCCAGAGCAGGTTGGATCTGACGAAGTCTGCGAGTTGCGGGCCCAAGTAGCAGCTTTGGCTGGGGTTATGCGACAGCAAGGGGAGCAGATAGGGCAGCTCCACGACTTGGTGGTTCGACAGGCGGCGGCGGCTGCACCTGTACCTCAGGACCCGCCTGTACCTGTAGAACCTACGCCGATGGCGGCGGCACCGGTGACGGCTATTCCTCCGACAGCTTCAGGTTCTTCGGCCCCTATTCCGGAAGTACTTGAAGCCGAACAGGAGCGGTCGTTGGCAGTGTTGACGGCCTTCAAGCGGTTTAATCCTCCGACCTTCGTGGGTGAGGTGAAGGACCCATGGTTGATGGAGGCATGGCTTTCTGCGATGGAGGCGCTGTTCGAGGATATCTACACCCTCGAGAAGGACAAGGTTCGGTTGGCGGCTCACTGTTTAGAGGGGCCGGCTCGATCATGGTGGACGAGAGTGAAGAATGGTCGGTCCTTGGATCCGGCTACTATGACTTAGGAAGCGTTCCGGGAGATTCTACTAATGGAGTACTTTCCGGAAAGTGACAAGCGGAAGATCAAGGAGGACTTTCGCAAGTTAAGGCAAGGAAGTTGAATGGTGCGGGAGTATGAAAGGGAGTTCTCGCACATGGTTAATTGTGTTCCTGGTTTGGTTCATGGTGACCAAGATCGGGCGGAAGTCTTCGAGCGCGGGTTGCGGCCGGAGATATTCAAGACTGTTCAGGCGCTTCGGCTGAAGACCTATGAAGAGGTGCTTGACCATGCACTATGGATAGAGCGCGGCAACGCCATTGCGCGCGAGGAACGTAAGGCGTTCGAAATGACAAGGACAGGGAGAAGTCTAAGAAGCGACCGGTTGGTGGTACCGCGGGGCAGTCGAGTTCCAAGTGACCCCCTCGGCACCCTAGATCGCAGTGGTGGCGAGATAGGAGCCAGACAAGGAGTCAGACAAGTTCCTTTCCGTGCGTAATCTGCGGTGGGAATCATAGGCCGAGTGAATGTTCTCAGCGTGACGGGAGATGCTTCCGATGCGGCCAAGTGGGACACATGAGATGGGATTGCCCGGGCGGCGCGTCACCTGCTCCGTCAGCTGCTTCGGCTCAGTATGCTCCACGACAGCTCGCAGGACTACCACCTGCTATGTCTGCTGGGCGCGCTTCATCACCGCGACAACCGGAGGGATCACGTGCACCGAGTGGACGGGTTTTCGCCACTCAGGTGGAGGAGTAGCCTGCTGTACCCGACGACGTCGTGGCAGGTATTATTCTGATTAATTGCGTTAGAGCAAGAGCACGATTTGACACGAGCGCATCGCATTCATTCATTGATGCCTCATTTGCTAAGATGCATGGTGTCACGCCCCGGGACCGGCAGAGGCCCTCCCGGTAGCGCGCCCAGACCCGCCATATGTCAACACAT
This sequence comes from Ananas comosus, assembly GCF_001540865.1. Taxonomy (NCBI): domain Eukaryota; kingdom Viridiplantae; phylum Streptophyta; class Magnoliopsida; order Poales; family Bromeliaceae; genus Ananas; species Ananas comosus. Next base: position 13,590 of record NW_017893514.1, read on the forward strand.
ATAAGGCGTCTAAAATAACAGTGGAAATAAAGCCAAAGATAATATACATCTAGAGATATCAGAGCACAGATAGTTCAATAATCTATAACAAGGTAAACGAAAAATACTAAACAATAGAAGTGAAATATATAGTTATACAATATCCATCCAAAAAGGTACACAAAAGGGCGGTCTCTAATACACTGGTACAGCTCTCAACCTCTCCAAAATAAAACATCGAGAGGTAGACCACCTAGAACTCGTCACTCGCTGAGGAGCTAGCTCGAAGCAACGCCCTTCCCACGATCCCTAGCCTCTCCCGTTGTGGAAAGCTCTGAAAGAAAACATAAAACAGAGGGCGTGAGAACTATAATTTATAGTTCCCACTGGGCAATTACTGACCTCAGCTCAATGCACCACTAGGCCCCAAAATAAAAGGGTAAGTCAAAAGAGCAATAGAATGGAATAAATTGCATTTGTAAAAGCATAATTAAAATGCTAAGATAGTACATCGTCTCAATTAAAATGAACCTTATTTCATAATGACCACATATGTCTCTACATGACCACAAGTAACAATCATGATTGTGTTATGAAACTATGAAGATCATGCTTTACTATGGTAAACAATGTTTACAGGAATGGAATAAACAACATCTCCTAGCATGCTACATGTATGTATTTACACTCAAGTGTCCAACACTATGCTAGAAGCAAATCCAAGTAATCCAACTACTACTCCCTATCTAGTAGTGATTATAACGCACTCAACACTGTGTCGATTTTCATTTCCAATTAAGGGCCTACCAAAGGTAGTCCAGCTTGTGCCGCCTAAGTGCCTGTGGTAGCCCAACATCCCTACTCTTGGAATGTGTCCGACCCACTCGACCCCGTAGGCTTCTCAATACCGCACGAGCGAACATAGGTCGTGTAGGCTAACTCCGGAGTGCTGACTTGTAGGGAACGACCCTCATAAGCATGTGCGAATGAGCACAAATGGCAAGCAAGCGTAGTCAAGGCTCAAGTATCCAACCCTCATGTCTCAAACATGGCAATAGCTACTAGTAACCCAAAGGTCTAGCTCTATGTCACAATGTGATAACTCAACACTCACTTGCTTAGTGCCTCTTTATAACACTTAAGCATCACCACTAATCAAGTTCAATTCATGTTCTATGTTCCAATTAGGACATTAATACCAATGTTCACTATAGCCCGGGCGCCCAATGCCTCTTTATGACATTGACCCAAAATCCCAAATAGTCTAAGTCCCCAAGCCTCTCTAGGCTTCCAAAGTCCCTAATGTCACAATTAGGCATAAAGGTTAAATGCATAAAAGTAATGTTCATTTTCATAATAGGAATCATGGTTCCAAGTCTCAACTAGAATGCTATATCCCACATGCATGCACTCTACCACATAGGGGTCCAAAGAATTTACTATACATAACATATGCATGTTAAGCATTCTAAAATTCATAATAAATATATCTAATATGATTATGCATGCTTTTTCAATTAACGATACTCCAAACATCACAAATGAGATTTTCTCATTGTGTGGCTAGGTCAAACCCACCGAACCGTCGCGGTGTCCTTCGTTTCACCGAAAGGAGTTGTCCACGAGTCTCAAAATACCCTAAAAGTAATGAGCGAAGAGATACACAAGCGTTACGATCAACTATAAGATCAAACATTAACAACCAAGGCAAAAGGGCTAAAACTTCACCTAATGAGTGGAAAATCTCTCTCAAGCTTCCAAAAGAAGGCTAGGATCCTTCCAAAGCAACCTAAACCAAGGTTCTAATCTCATTAGATTAGCTCAAAAAGCCTCCAATCAAAAAGTCCCAAATAAACCCTAGATTTTCCATTCTAGGGTTTCATCCCCCAAAATCTACCAAAGCTAGGTCTAGAGGGAAGAAACAAACAACCAACCTCAAGAGAACTCCAATCCAAGCTCCAAGGGTGAAGATCTTCTCTCTTGCAAGCTCCAAGTCCAAGCTCCAAGCACCAAGGAAGAAGAGGGGGTGAGGAAGATGCTCCAAGTCCACTAGTTGCTCTTAATCTTCTTCTTCTTCCTTCCTTCTTCTCCTTATCCTTCTTCTCTATCAAGGGTGTAGAGAGAGTTGAGGGAAAAGAAATGAGGAGAAGAGAGAGTGGATGGGTCATATAGACCATCTATTGCAACAAAATCCAGCTAGGTCCCTCAAAAATCCAAAATTGCATCAGCCCGGTCTGGGCAATTTTCGCCCAGAGGGACTGGTCTCTCCCTGCAAGGGACCGGTCTCTCGTGTCGAACCCGAGAAACCAACGTTCGGGAACCGGTCTCTCCTTGCGCAGGACCGGGCTCTCACTGCGTAGACGCGCTCGGGGACCGGTCTCGCCCGCCAGGGACCGGTTGCCTCGCCGGCTGCGCAACACTGCTCACTGGAGGACCGATCTCTTCTTTCAGGGACCGGTCTCCGAGGGTGAAAACTCTCAAGACTCGTCCAGAACTCAGATTTTCGAACTTTTTGGATCGGAAAACATTCTACGACCCTCCACCAAGTGTGGAAAAGCTCGAAACACATCCAATCACTCGAACCTCGTAATTTGCAAAGGTCCAGTGTGTTACATTCACCCCTCCTAAAAAGGAGTTTCGTCCGCGAAACTCAAAAGCAAAGTACCTCAAGCCTCCATCTGAAAAAGAAAGAGATAGCGCTCCCGCAGTGCGCTCTCGAACTCCCAAGTGGCCTCGCGTTCGTCGTGGTTGCTCCAAAGCACCTTCACGTAGGGAATCTCACGGTTCCGCAATCTTTTCACCTCGCGAGCCAAAATCCTCAACAGCTGCTCCTCGAAGCTCAAATCATCCCTCAGCTCTATAGGCGTAGCGTCCAACACGTGAGCCGGATTGTGGATGTACTTCCGAAGGACCGATACATGGAAAACGTTGTGTACACCCGATAGGTTCGGCGGTAGAGCAAGTCTATACGCTACCGGGCCTACGCGCTCCAAAACCTCATACGGTCCAATGTATCCGGGGCTCAGCTTACCCCGGATTCCAAACCTTCTAATCCCTCGAGTCGGCGAGACTTTCAAGAAAACATGATCTCCAATCTGAAACTCCAAGTCTCGTCGACGCCGATCAGCATAACTCCTCTGCCTACTCTGGGCTATCAACAGTTGCTCCCGAGCAATGCGAACCTTGTCTTCTGTTTCTTGGAGCACATCTGGGCCTAAAGCCAATCTCTCGCCAACTTCACTCCAATGAAGTGGCGATCTACACTTCTGTCCATAGAGTGCCTCGAACGGTGCAATCTTGATGCTTGCTTGATAACTATTGTTATAAGCAAACTCTGCCATCGGTAGATGCTGCGACCATCCTCCCTGAAAGTCAATCACACAAGCTCGAAGCATATCCTCGAGAGTCTGTATAGTACGCTCCGACTGCCCGTCACTCTGGGGGTGGAAAGCAGTGCTGAAATCCAAGCGCGTACCCAAAACGTCCTGTAGACTCCTCCAAAAATGAGATACAAATCGGGGGTCTCGATCTGATACTATAAAAGTAGGTACCCCGTGCAATCGCACATTCTCATCCAAATAAACCTGTGCGAGTCTCTCACCAGTCCAAGTAGTGTTGATAGGTATGAAATGTGCTGATTTCTTCAATCTATCCACGATCACCCAAATAGCATCATGCCCTGTAATACACTGAATTGTTTTGCAAATTGCGAAATTCGAGTGTGGGGAATGATATGACATGTTCTAGAAGGCTTGCACAAGTTTTTGGACAAGTTAGAGAGTGTTTGGAAAGCTAGAAGTGAGAAAATGCTTTGCAATTGCGAAATCAGCAATTTCTGCATTGGTGTACCGGTACAAGCCTAATGCTGTACCGGTACAGCAAGCAGCAGTAGCTGCAGCTGCGTGGCAGCAGGGCTGTTTTGGTCTTTTCACATCTTTTACTCATCCCTATCCTCCCAGCTCGACCCCTGGACCTCTTTTGAAGGTGCTGGAGTTCAGAGAAGATCCCTTCACTTCCTCCCCCTCTCTCTCTCTAGGGTTTTTCTCTCTCTAGAGAAAAGTCGCCGATTTACGCCGTTTTCGCGCCGTGCTCGTTGTTTGCTGACTGGAGGACTCAAGGGAAGTCCCTGGCACGTGGGGAGATGGAGTTTTGCTGTGTTTTCTATAGGGTTCTTACCAGGGGAAGCTAAATCTCAGCTTTAGAGAGGTACTCAACTTGATTTCTCTCTAGTTTCCGATCTCGCATTGAATTTGGACGTCGTTTAGCGTCGTTGCTTCTAACGGAGCTAGAAGTTGTTTACAGCAGTTAAGAAAGGTTATATTTACTGCGAATTACCTACTTTAACTCAGAAGCAAGTTGTTTTAAGGTTTGTTAAAGACAATGAATGAATTATGACTCTAATTCAAAGCTATACGTGGATTGATCGAGCGAGTTGATGCTGTTGGAATTTTTCTCTTCGCAGCAGGGTTGTGGATCATATTAAGCTATTTTGGTGACCTCAAGAGTTGATTCAGTGGGTGTTCTGACCCAGGGTAAACAAGAATTTCAGCTAGAAAACTGAAATTTTTAGATTTCAACTAATATCTCTTATATACAAGCATATTGACGCCGTTTCGGTTTTGTTCGCAGCGAGAGGGCATTTGACCCTTGGACCGTCTTGGATTGACAGTAGAAGGTCTTTTGGAAGCCTAATTTAAGGTATCAAACTAGTCCTAAACAGGGAATTAAATTCCTACTTCGCTTTGAGTGTGAATTGTACCGAAATTGGACTTTCCGGTTATAGTATTGACTCGACTCTCGTACCTTGTTTTCAGCAGGTTTGGGGCTTCGTTGAGCCGACTTTGGGACTCCTTTGGACTGTTTGGAGCTTAGTAATAGGTGGGTTTGACCTAACCAGAGCAAGTGAAGCTCTCCTATGTTCTATATGTACTTATAGAATTATCGCATAGGTGCATTTAGTGACTATAAGATTGATAGAGAATTTGGGAATGTGTCATCGTATTGTTTGATGCTTAAGTAGAATGAAATCTCTATAAAGTAGAGAACACATATACATGAAGTATTTACATCTATATTCAATTTAGTTGAATGACTTATGGCAAGTGTAGAATACACTTATAAAGTAGAGAAAATGATATTCTCGTGACTCTAAAATAGAGAACCATAACATGCTTATGATCATGTTGATAGTGCCATACTAGTGGAAAGATTATAATGCTATGTGATTTAGCTTTACCCTTACATGTTTACAATCTAGTGGATACTAGCTTTTGTTACTATTTGTGTATTGATATTCCGATCAGAGGATCGAGGGTTCTGAACTTTATATGTGAAAATATGTGCTTGCTTGCCATCGTGCTCATTCGCACACGCTTGTGAGGGTAGCTCCCTACAAGTCGGCACTCCGGAGTTGGCCTACGCGACAGTTGCTCGCCCGTGCGGGATTGGGTGCCGAAGTGGATTGCCGTGGGGAGTGTATACTACCACGGGGCCATTAGGCGCGGCGCAAGCTGGACTACCTTGAGTAGATCCCTGTGAATGAAAGGAAAGTGCTAAAGGAAATTGGACAGTAATGAATAATTACCAGTTACAGTGTACAGTAGTTACTTACACACTTATGCTATGTTTATGCTTATAGTAGTAGCCATGCTTCTATCATTCAGTTGATTCATTACTGTTGATGCTATGATCACATGTTGTTTACATGTTCATTATTTGTTAACATTGGCTTATGAATTGTTAGCATTGAAAATATATCATGCAAATTACTGCTTTTATTTCCATTCTGTACATCTTGAGCCTAGTGGTGTAATTCGCCGAGGCTGGCGGCTTACCCACTGGGAACTATTGTTAATAGTTCTCACGCCCTTTTGGTGGTTGTTTTTACAGAGCCTGTTACAGGAGAGGCTAGGGATCGTGGCAAGGGAGTCGCGCCTAGCTAGGGACTACTAGGAGCGTGCTAGTCGATCACCTTGCTACTCGGGCTACGACCGAGGGTGATGTCCCTATGTATAGAGAGACCACCGTTGTACCTATTCCTTTTGTACACCCTGCGATGTATATGTATTGTTGAGATCAGACTCTATACTTGTGATACTTTCTCCTTTTTGCTGAGATTTTGGATTGTATACTCTTTGTTCTTTTACTGATAGTTTATCGACTTGTACATTGCTCTGATATCAGGATAGGACTCTCTTTATTTTACTTCCTATCGACTTGCTTCTTGTAGACGCCTTATATACTGCAGGTGTATGGCGGGTCTGTGCACGTACCGGATATGCTTCCGCTGGTACCCGGGCGTGACAACATGAGATGGGATTGCCCGGGCGGCGCGTCACCTACTCCGTCAGCTGCTTCGGCTCAGTATGCCCCACGACAGCTGGCAGGACTGCCATCTGCCATGTCGGCTGGGCGCGCTTCATCCCAGCGACAGCCGGAGGGATCACGTGCACCGAGTGGACGGGTTTTCGCCACTCAGGTGGAGGAGCAGCCTGCTGTACCCGACGACATCGTGGCAGGTACTATTCTGATTAATGGTGTTAGAGCAAGAGCATTATTTGACACGGGCGCATCGCATTCATTCATTGATGCCTCGTTTGCTAAGACGCATGGCATGGATATAGAACATAATTATGACTATTGGTGGGTTAACGCACCAGAACACGCATTTAGAGTCCACGACGAGTGCCTAGCTTGTCTGGTTCAAATCGGCGACTGGATCATGCTGGTGGATTTGCTAGTGCTTAAGCAGATGTAGGGATTTGATATCATCTTGGGAGTTAATTGGCTCGCCAAGTACTATGCCAGCATCGATTGTGACAGTAGGGTGATCACTTTTTGTGAGCCTGGTCAAGAAGAGTTTGAGTATCGGGCGTGTAAAGGCGCGCGCTTTGCGGCGACTATATCGACGGTGAGGGCGAAAAAGATGATCAAGGGTGGTTGCAAAGCTTACTTGGCGACCATCGCAAACCCTCAAAAGGAGTACCCGGAGTTGGGGACCATTCGGGTGGTGTGTGAATACCCGGGCGTGTTTCCGGCGGAGTTACCGGGATTGCCACCGGATCGGGAAGTTGAGTTTGTTATTGACTTGATTCCCGGTGCGGCGCCAGTTTCGAAGGCTCCGTATAGGATGGCACCGGTGGAGCTTAAGGAGTTAAAGGCCCAGTTGCAGGACCTATTCGATAAGGGCTTCGTGAAGCCAAGCGTGTCCCCGTGGGGAGCACCAGTGTTGTTTGTGAAGAAGAAGGACGGCACCCTTGGACTCTGCGTGGATTATCGCGAGTTGAACAAGGTGACGATCAAGAACAAGTACCCGTTGCCGAGAATAGATGACCTGTTCGATCAGTTGCAGGGGTCACGGGTATACTCGAAGGTAGATCTTCAGTCGGGATATCATCAGTTGAATATCCGACCAAAGGACGTACATAAAACGGCGTACCTACGCGGTATTGCCACTACGAGTTTACGGTGATGCCGTTTGGGCTTACTAATGCCCCGGCAGCGTTTATGGATTTGATGAACAGGGTCTTTCGACCATTATTGGATAAGTGCGTCGTGGTGTTTATCGACGACGTGTTGGTGTATTCGCGGAGTGAAGAAGAGCACGAGGAACATCTAAGGACCGTGTTGCAATGCCCCGGCAGCGTTTATGGACTTGATGAACAGGGTCTTTCGACCATTATTGGATAAGTGCGTCGTGGTGTTTATCGACGACGTGTTGGTGTATTCGCGGAGTGAAGAAGAGCACGAGGAACATCTAAGGACCGTGTTGCAAATACTCCGAGATGAGAAGCTTTATGCTTGTAATATACCGAAAATTCGGAAAATAAATATCGAACTTTAGTCAAATTGACCAAAGTGCGAGGACGGTACACTTCGGAAAGTCCGAAGGTGTTAAAACGATTAAAAGTGAGTTACGGGAGGTTTTCGAGAGCTAAAGTTGTGAAATCTGCATTCTGCAGGTTTTCAGCTCTCGGGGACCGGTCCCTGGTGGGAGAGACCGGTCCCCGAACGCGTATGATGTGAGACAGCCGAAAAATCGGCTAAGTCCTGAGGAGTTAGCTCTCGGGAACCGGTCTCTGTCTGAGAGACCGGTCCCCCGGAGACCGGTCCCACAAGGAGAGACCGGTTGCACTGCGCGCAGCAGCTCTGGCTGCGCTGGGACGACGTTCGGGAACCGGTCCCTGAAGGAGAGACCGGTCCCTGCCTGCGCGAACTGCCCAGTTCGGGCAGTGTATTAAAGTGAAAGTTGAGGGGTTTAGCTGCAATTTTGCAACCCAATAAGGTATGTATTGGGTAAATGAAGGGATCTCTCTGCATTCTCGACCGCTTCTCACACTCTCATCTCTTCTTTCTTCTCTAGAGACAAAGAGAGACAGGAAAGGAAGGAATAAGAAGAAAAGAAAAGATGAAATTTGGAATGAAGCTATTGGGAGTGACACTCATTTTCTTGCCCTTCTAGGGCAAGAAAAGAGCAAGTTAGAGGTAAGCTTGCCTTCTCATGTTATATTTCCAAACTAGGGTTTGGGATTAAGTAAGATATGTTTATGAATAGAGCATGTTTGGTCTTTGAAGCTTTCATTTTGCTTCATTTGAGATCAAGAGCATGAGGTTAGGTGTTGGAAGGTAAAGCTTGAAGGAGAGCTTGACCCTCTTCATGGTGAAATCATAAACTAGGGTTTGGAGTGAGTTAGGGAATGTTCTAAAGACTATTTAGAGTATAAGTGACTACTATTATTCAAAGAGATCAAACCCTAGGTTTTGATATATCATATGGAGCTAGGGCACCAAATTGGGGTTTTGCTATCGGGTTTTCAAGTGCAGATTGACCCTCTAGAAACTAATTGGGCGGTATTTCCGATGCGTTGGTGGCTAGATTACGTTACGAAAAGTCAATGTAAGTTATGCCAAATAAGTGCATAATTTGCTTTCGTTATGCCGCATGTTTGGGGGGTTGTATTATTGTGTGGTTTGGGTAAGACGACAGATCTAAAAATCCCAAGAAAATTAGTCGGAAGGACCTTTGAAAGCCTCGAGGCTGGTGTGTGCTTCTCAATCCATTGAACTTTCTCTCTTATGCTAATGTGTCATTCATCTTGAAGCTGTGTAATATATATTGTGCATGCATATTAGGGTAAAGTAATGATACGAATGTGATGATGCATGATTGTGAGTAAATTGCTTTAATTGATGGTACGACCGAACCCAACTAAATGTCAAAACCCTAAGTGTATGCATTAGAGAAATAGCACCCAAAGTGAGCAATAAGACCTGCAGTGACAACATATACAATAGATCGAGTGGCATTTGAAAAGGTAAAGTAAAAGACAGTAGAGTTATATGATACAAAGACCAAATGTGATGAAGTAATGATGGAAAATGACAATGTTGTGAAAGTCAAGAAAGTGTGGCAATAAGAACAAAGGATTGTACGAACAGAATGCTAGACGTTAGCAGAAGAGTAAAGAAATGTAAAGAGTAATTGCATGGTTGCAACATAAAGTTGATGTAAGAAACAAACTAGAGCAGTCGTAAAGTCAAGATTGAACTTGAAATTCTTTTTGAGTTTAAGGATATGACCATACTTGCTATGCTTCGGCTCGAGGCGGTCGCTCCTCCTCGGCGATGCGCTCCGAGTTATGCATACGGGTTGGATGTAAACCGGTAAGGACGGTCTAAGTGGTGGTTTCTGCGATGATGGACTTAATGGAAGAATTAATGTGGCGAAGCCCCGGTTAGCCTTAATGATTAAGAAAATAGACAAAGAACAAAGAGCAAAAGATAAAGAACAAAACAAAGTAAGTCAAAGAATGAAAGAATTTGCATAATTGCATTTATTCCAATGTTGGCATACTTCTTGCTATTGTTCAGGCATATTACATTCATGTTTCTAATTCGTTCAATAACGCTTATTCTTCTTTATGCCGTGAGTTAGACTAGTGGGAAAGTCGGTTGATGTTTTGAGGCCGAACCCACTGGAACTTTGTTGATATCTCGCACCCCACTATTTCCACAGAGCCGGGACCGAGCGAGCCGGCGAGCGACCGAGGTAAAGGTATCGCGCCTTAGTCAGAGGCCACCAAAGTTGGGTTTCATTTTGTAGTAAAGTACCCTATGTTCATCTTTTGTACATGATGATTAGTGATGTAAAGAACAGAACGCAATGTGCATTTTGAGGTAAATGTGATGTATGAAAGAAATGATGGAATGATGTAATGAAATGCAAAGAATCCTCAATGTAAGAAAGGGATGCGATGTATGTGATCTAAAATGAATCATATTACTTGTGTAGATGTTTAGTTTTCCTTTCTTTCACTAATGGCTATTGCTTACCCTCGTGTAAGCCGTTTGTGTATGTTTCCGCTAGTGCAATTCTTGTTTGAATTTTGTACATGTGATGAGCCTTGGACGGATAGGGGAGACTCTGTCCGTTCGGCGTCTGTTTGACGTGCTCGGGTCGGGCCAAATCGGTATCGGTCCCGGGGCGTGACAATGCTAAGCTCAAGAAGTGCAAATTCTGGCTTTCGGCGATGACCTTCTTAGGCCATGTGATATACGGGAGTGGAATCTCGGTGGACCCGAAGAAAATTTAGGCGATTCGAGATTGGCCTCGTCCTATGAGTGTGGTGGAAGTCCGCAGTTTTCTTGGATTGGCGGGCTATTATAGGCGCTTTGTTGAGGGGTTTGCGAAGTTGACTACTCCTCTCACACGTCTTACGCACAAAGGAGTAAGGTTTGATTGGAGCGAAGGTTGCGACCGAAGCTTCAAGAGTTGAAGGAGAAACTGACGTCTACCTCGGTACTTGCTTTGCCAACGCCGGGAGAGAGCTTCGTGGTGTACAGTGATGCTTCCTACACCGGTCTCGGGTGTGTTCTTATGCAAAATGGGCGAGTCATTGCGTATGCTTCGCGCCAGTTGAAAAGCTATGAGAAGAACTACCCGACACACGATCTCGAGCTAGCGGCGGTTGTTTTCGCGCTGAAGCTTTGGAGGCANAGCTAGCGGCGGTTGTTTTCGCGCTGAAGCTTTGGAGGCACTATCTTTATGGTGAGCATTGTGAGGTGTACACCGATCACAAAAGCCTCAAGTATTTGTTCACCCAGAAAGAGTTGAATATGCGGCAGCGGCGGTGGCTGGAATTGATAAAAGATTATGATCTTACTATCCTGTACCAACCCGGTAAAGCCAACGTGGTGGCCGATGCGCTGAGTAGAAAATCTGTTGAAAACTTAGCGACGACGATTACTAGTCAACCGGCATTACATAAGGAAATGCAACGGTTTGGATTGGAGATAGTGGCGCCGGAAGTTCCGCCTATCTTGGCGGCACTAGTAGTTCGACCGACCTTGTTGGAGCAAATTAAGGAGCGGCAAGTGGATGATCCGTATCTCCAAAAGGTGCGGAATGACGTTAGTGATGGGCGCGCTGGTGATTTCGGCGCGGGAGTTGACGGTGCGCTACGGTTCAGAAACCGATTGTGCATACCCAAAGACGATGAGATTCGTAAGATGGTGTTGCAAGAGGCGCATCATTCCCCGTATAGTATTCACCCGGGCGGCACCAAGATGTACAAGGATCTAAAGTTGCATTATTGGTGGCCGGGTATGAAGGAGGACATCGGAGAGTTCGTGGCGCAATGCTTGACGTGCCAACAATTAAAAGTCGAGCGTCGTTTTCCCGCGGGGAAGTTGCAGAGCCTACCGATCCCCGTGTGGAAGTGAGAGGATGTCGCTATGGACTTTGTGGTCGGGCTGCCCCGATCGCAAGCTGGACATGACGCCATATAGGTGCTTGTGGACCGTTTGACGAAATCGGCTCACTTTTTACCTATCCACACCACGTGGTCAGGAGACAAGTTGGCCCAGATTTACTTGGACGAGATAGTGAGACTGCATGGGGTTCCCGTGTCGATTGTATCCGATCGAGACCCCCAGTTCACTTCTCATTTCTGGAGGAGCTTGCAGGATGCTCTAGGCACGCGGCTCGATTTTAGTATGGCGTTTCATCCTCAGAGTGATGGACAATCTAAGAGGACAATTCAGATACTCGAGGACATGTTGCGAGCATGTGTGCTTGACTATCGTGGAGGGTGGCACGATTACTTACCGATGGCGGAATTTGCATACAACAATAGCTACCAAGAAAGTATTGCAATGGCGCCATTCGAAGCCCTGTATGGAAGGAAGTGTCGCTCGCCAGTTCATTGGAGCGAGGTGGGCGAGAAGGTTGTTCTTGGCCTAGAAGTTGTTCGGGAGGTGGAGGAGAAAGTTCGTCTTGCCCGGCAAAGATTAGCGACGGCGCAGTCAAGACACAAGAGTTATGCCGATAAGCGAAGGAAGGACATTGAGTTCGCGGTTGGAGACCGCGTGTTTTTAAAGGTATCGCCGATGCGTGGTGTTAAGAAGTTTGGTGTCCGGGAGAAGTTAAGTCCCCGATTTGTCGGACCCTTTGAGATCTTGGAAAGGGTTAGCACGGTGGCCAACAGAGTAGCATTACCGCCGAGGCTTGCGGGGGTGCACGATGTATTTCATGTATCCAATCTCCGCAAGTATGTTCACGATCCGGAGCATGTTCTCTCGTATATATCGATAGAGCTTCAAGAGGACATGACTTACGAGGAGTTCCCGGCGTACATTGTTAATCGGGAGGTGCGAAAGCTACGGAATCGAGAAATTCCATATGTTAAGATCTATTGGAGCAAACACGGCGATCGGGAAGAGACGTGGGAGCTTGAGGACGTGATGAAGGAGCGTCATCCTCATCTTTTCGAGGAACTAAGATGAGGTATGGATTTTGAATTACGAATGATTTAGTTTCGCGGCCGAAACAATTTTAAAAGGGTGGGGAATGTAACATATCACTTCCCCGTAAGTCGTGCTGAGTTTCATCGAAATAAGCGGAATGCGGAAAGGAATGAGTTACTATAGGCTAAAAGTGGATTGGAGCCTATATATGAAGTATAAGGGGACCCGTGAGAGTGAAACTGCAATTCTGGAGAAATCCCAGAAATTTTACACTTGGGGACCGGTCCCTTGGATGAGAGACCGGTTCCCGAACGTTAATCAGCCGAGCAGAGGGAAAAATCGGCTAAGTCCTGGGAATCGAGCTCTCGGGAACCGGTCATTCGGCGGGAGACCGGTCCCGGGAGATCGGTTGCGTCGAGGGGAGACCGGTCCCCTGTTGCGCAGAGTGCGGGGTAGCTCTCGGGAACCGGTCCCTGAAGGGGAGAGACCGGTCCCCGAGCCCGAAAATGCCCAGTAGGGGCTGGTTGCAAAGATGAAATTTTGATGGATTTAAGTACAAATGTTACATGAGATGGTTGTATAGAGGTGAGGGTTAGGGTTAGCTCTCATTTCCCTCACACCTAAACACAAACCTTTCCCCTCTCTCTCTATAAAATCCTTCTCTTCTCTCTCCCTCTCTCTCTAGGGCTTGGACTAAGAGGGGTTTTGGAGGAGAAAAGCTTGGAGAAGAAGCTCTCCAAGGTGAAAAGCAAGCTAGGCAAGGCTTTTGAAGAAAAGTTTTGGGCTCCAAAGGTGAGTTCTCCTGGATTTTGAGCTAGGGTTTGGGTTTTTCCTTCTAGTGTACTTCTAGGAGATAGATTAGAGTATTTCCCCTAAGTTTCTCATGAGAAGGGACCTATGTTGGGGAAGATAACTTTGTACAAGGATCTATATTTAGGGTTTTGTAATTTTGAGGTTCAAACTTGGATTTGATCTCATTTTAACCTAATTGGTAGGTCTACGAACGCATCGGTGCGCTCGGTTCGGCGATACGACGAGCGTGCGCAAAGATATTAGAAAAAGAAGGAGAAATAGTACAGATCGTCATAGCTCGCGGCAAACAAGTCTAAAAATCGTGAAATCTGATCCACGGCATCCTTGTGACACATAAAGGTGGGGGGTGCTATCAGGAAACACCGGATCTCTTTCTATGTCTATGTCCCTTCTTGAGCATGATGGTATTATAGCATTCATGCATGTAGGGTAATGAACGGCATGTGTTGGTTGTAACAATTATCTGCGTAAGATTATTGTAATAATATAGAACCATGTGAATAAAGATAGCGAAAGACCCTATATGCATGTGAATGTGAGAAATGACTGTGACCGTAGTAAACAAAGGCGACATTGACATTAGTGACTCGATTGGCATCGAAAAGAGAATAGTTAAACAAGGTTTAACCTGAGTGACATCATCTGTACTGTGGCATCGGGACCGCTATGACATTGGCAAATGATAGTATGAATAGGTATTAACCATTCCTCAGCATTGAGATAGTGAGAATTATGACAGGTTGGCCATACCTCCTCAAAGTTGAGGATGGGATCATATTCACATGTATTGGTTCCGGCTTGTGAGAGGTCGCTCCTCCACGAGCGGTGTACTCCGGAGAAGAAAAGCACCGCGGGTGGACGTGCCCGGCGAAGATCCTTCGGGTGGTAGTGCCTTGTGCCTCCCCCGTTAAACGGGATATGTGGACTGTGAGTTGGGGTAAACCAGGAGCACCCCAGATTGATTGAGTAAAGGCCAAAGGAAAGTGAAAAGGACGTGCATGCATAATTACCATGTATTTGAATATGAATATCTATCTGTGGATTGTTTTCTTGTAGGCATTGTATTAGAAGTGCATTAATTGGTTTGTTATTCTTCCTTATTGATACATATGCCTGAATTAGACCTAGTGGGCGAATCGGCGTGGTCGGCGGCCGAATCCACTGGGAACTTCGTTCTAGTTCTCATTACCACTAACCCTGCAGATCCGTACGTGAGCGGGGCGGCGGAGGATCGAGGCAAGGGGGTTGCGCCATAGATAGCAGCCTCGGAGTTATATAGGCATACCCTACATTCGGTGTACTCAACTTTTGTATTTGAAATAGTAAGGTGAAAATGATATAATGTAAAGATGTTGTAAATTACATTTTGGTTGGAAGAAATCGTGATGTAAATAAATGTAATAGATTACTTGTGTTTGATTCAAATGGAATCAAATGACATGTATATTGGATGTTTAGTTAGTTTCGATGCTTTCACTTGTAGTTGTTGTTTGCCCTCGTGCAAACCTTGTATATCTCGCAATTTTTCTTGTTGATTTGCTTGTATTATACTTGTTGTTGGAGCCTTGGGCAGACAGGGGAGGTACTGTCCGTTCGACGTTTGTCGTGTGCTAGAATCCGACCAAATTGGCGGAGCTCGGGACGTGACAGTCTGTGTGCTTCTCCTCGCCCGAGATGCCATGAGAAAAAGCTGGAATTGGGTATGGTGGTTCTCCTCGCCCATTAGCTTATCGGATGATGCCGCCTAGATTGACTTGAACCTTGCTGGGTGAGAGCGATGTGGTGGCTGCCAGATGACTAAGTCACGACTTGAACCATAGTTCGGTGAGGTGCGATGAGTTTGCCGCCAGATGACTAAATCGTGACTTGAGTTGTTGTTGAGTTCGACGCGATGAGTTCGCTGCCAGATGGTTAAGTCAGATTTGCGGTAGGCTGTGACGGCAGCCAGGTTGAGTTGCAGCCAGTGCGCGGACTATCCGCGGATGATTGACTCGAGGCCGAGTCGGGTGGTTAACTTGATTAGGTTAATGGAAACCTTATAAGCTAGTGAGCGAGGCAAGAACCTAAGGTAATAGAGATCTTAGGAGCAAGTTGAACTTGAGCTGAGAACCTAAGGTAATGGAAACCTTAAAATTGAATGAAATGAGCTAAAGTTAGCAAGTGAATGTAGAATCAACATATCTACTAGTTGTTTATACAGTTGCATAGTTGCATAATATTCATATTGTATATTACGAGGCATGTTATCTGTTAGTTGCCTAATTACATTACGATATGTATATCTGTAGATGTTTTTGAACTAACATGATTGCAGTGCCTTCTTGAACCTATCGATCGAGCTTTTCCCTTGGGTGGCCGTATCCACTGGGAACCATGGAGTTGGTTCTCACCCCACGTTGTTTTGGGGTGTTATAGGTTCACACGTGAGCGGCGCAGCGGCGCAAGGCGAGGGCGTAGCTTCGTAGATAGCGCCCTACCACAGAGACCAGACCTAGCAGTACCCCGAGTCAGCAGGGTCTAGGGGTTAGAATGGAATGACAACAACCAACTTGTATTAAATGTAATAATGTGATTGTAATTTGGAAGAAAAATGTAAACAGAAACTGTGATGTATAATGTGAATGTATAAAGGAATGCTTGTAATAGCAAGTAGTTTATGTATTTGATACTTCCTTATGCAATCTGGATTGATATCCGTTCCTAGTTGGAACATTCGTTGATTGTTTGGATTGCGATGCCTTGGACGTACAGGGAAAACTCTGTCCGTTCGGCGGTCTGTCGGCGGCGCCGCAACCAGGTCCAAATAGGCGGTTGGTCGCGGGGCGTGACATACGTTGTCGGTCACCAACGTAACCCTCCGCGAAGTTAGAAGCCATGCACTTCGATTCAACTCTAGCTTTTTAATGTTATCAAGGTACCCAATCATGATACTTTCGCTCACAAGTCAAATAGACCTCGTCTCTCACGAGCCTATTTCCTATAGTCCAACCAGCCTAAGGTTTGCTAGGTCCACTAAGACTCAACCCTAGGCTCTGATACCAAACTAATCTGTCACGCCCCGGGACCTAGCGGAAGCCCGCCCGGTGCGTGCCTAGACCCGCCATATGTCTAAAACATACAAGGCGTCTAAAACAAAACGATAAATAAGGCAAGAAGAAAGAGAACATTTAGCTGTATCAGAGCAAAGTGTATTTAGAGGCTACAATAAAAGAAATGAACACAAAGCCGAAAGTCCCCTAGATAAAAACGTGAAGTAGTATAAGAAGAATCCCAAATACAAATGCTAAACATAAAAACATGGGCGGTCTCTATACATGGTAACAAAACTCTCTCTCTCACAAAAATGAAAAAGAAGAGAGTGACCACCTAGGAGCAACAGCAAGCTCCGCTATCTAGCTACGCGACTGTAGTACTTTGAACTTAGCAAATTGCGGAATTCAAGAGAGTGGGATTGGTAATTGGAGTGTACCCACAAGTTCTAAAGGTCCTAAGAGAATTTGTGGACAAGTTTGAGAGTGATCGGACTGCCGGAAGCACAAAAGTGCATTACTAGCAGCAGCCTAGCAGCAGCATCAGCAGCAGCTTAAGCAGCAGCAGCAGCAGCTTAAGCAGCAGCATCAGCAGTAGCTTAAGCAGCAGCAGCAGCAGCCTAGCAACAGCAGCAGCCTAGCAGCAGCATCAGCAGCAGCTTAAGCAGCAACAGCAGCAGCCTAGCAGCAGCAGCAGCAGCCTCGCAGAAGTATCAGCAGCAGCTTAAGCAGCAGCAGCAGCAGCAGCAGCATCAGCAGCAGCTTAGGCAGCAGCAGCAGCACTAGCAGCAGCTGGCTGGTAGCAGGGGCTTTATAGTAATTTTTTCTCTCATCCTTATCTTCTAATCACTACGATTGACTTCCCCTGTTGGCTTATTGCAGGGATAAGCTAAGAACAGGGTTGCAAGTTCTTTTTTTTTTTCTTTTTCTTTCTTTTCTCTGTCTTTAGAGACTCAGAGAGTTCTCTTTGAGTGAGGTTGCCAAGTTGAGCTGATTTCTCCTTCCCTCTTGTGTGCTACTGCTTTAGAGGAAGTGAGGAAGTTTTGTTGCTGTTGGAGAGATATATTTAATAAGGTTTCGGTGGCCTAAACTCTGGATTCAGCTGAGGTACCTTGTGGTATGGGTTTAACATCACTCTCTTTTCTACTATTTACTACTAGTAGTAGAAGTATGTTGATTTTAATCCCTCCACTGTCAGCAGGGTTGGGAAAGTTTTAACAATTAGAGAAGGGTCCTCTTACTGTGATTTCTTCGCCTACACCCAGGGAAAAGTTAAAGTGATGCCTTGAGAAGGTGATTAACTATTGAATTGCGTTGTTGAAGCCATGTTGGATATAATAATGAAGTACTAATGCTGATTTCGGATTTGTGCTTTCAGCAGCCTTGCAGTCCATTTTAAGCTGATTATCTGATTCTTGTAAACTGGTTTTGGGTATACTTTCTCTATTAGGAGCTGGAGCTCTAAATGGAAAAGGTGATAAACAAGTTGTTTCTCTAGTTTGAGCTGAAATTAATGTTATTGATGCAATGTTAATGTTGTTTCTGCGTTCTGTTTTCAGCAGCGAAGATTGTTGTTTCCAGCTGATTGTAGTAACTAGTAAGCGCTGATTTGGAAGAACTCAAATTGAGTGAATAGAGGTTCGATTCTATGCTAAACTTAGCAGGAAATTTTGTCGAAATCTGAAGTTACCACCTAGTTTTAATGCAGATTTTGGAACCCTGTTACTGCAGGATTAAGATTGGGACCTAACTGAGCTAAATTGATCATCACGTGGGGCCGAATTGAGCTGAGTTCAAGAGGCCCAACTTGGACTAAAGTAGAGGTTTAGCTTTGCCTAAATTTAGGAGGACTTGGAGGCTTTGGACTCCTTGCAAGCGCTAGTTCAACGAGTATCGTCTATTAGTAGGTGGGTTTGACCTTACCAGAACAAGTGAAGCTCCCCTATGTACTATATGATGTTCTAGAATTATTAGTTATGTGTGCTTGTGTAAAGAGGTACTAGATATAGGATATGGAATGTTTCAACTAGCATTGTTTAATATAATTAAATGAAAGCTCTATGAAGTAGAGAGAGTTATTCATGAATGTTTGATGTTCAGTTTACTTGTATAAATAATGGACAATCTACATTATGCTACTATAAGTAGAGAACATTTTCTTATGACCTGATTAATAGTACTTTAATACTAATAAATTCCTAATGGCATATATAAAGTAACATTACTTTTACATGATTACTAATCTAGTGGATACTAGTATGCATAATTATACCTAGAATCTGACCTATTGGTAGAGAGTGACACTTTATATGTTAAACCATGACGATTGAGAACTGTTAGTCTATGGATCGTGCTTGCTTGCCATTGTGCTCATTCGCACATGCTTGTGAGGGTCGCTCTCTACAAGCCGGCACTCCGGTGTTGGCCTACGCGACAGTTGCTCGCCCGTGCGGGATTGGGTGCCGAAGTGGATTGCCGTGGGGAGTGTATACTACCACGGGGCCATTAGGCGCGGCGCAAGCTGTACTACCTTGAGTAGGTCCTTATGAATGAAATGAAAGTACTAAATGACAATGATAGTAATGAAGGATTATCAGTTATAGTGTACGGTATTTACTTACACATCCATATTTATGTTCATGTTTATAGTAGTTGCTATAATTCTATTACTCTGTTGATTCATTACTGTTGAAATTATGATTACATGTTGATTACTTGCTCATTACCTGTTAGCATTGCATATATATACCATGCAATTACTGCTTTTACTTACATTTAGTACATCATAAGCCTAGTGGTGTAATTCGCCGAGGCTGGCGGCTTACCCACTGGGAACTATTGTTAATAGTTCTCACGCCATTTTCTATTGTTGTTTTTATAGAGCCTATTACAGGAGAGGCTAGGGATCGGAGCAAGGGAGTCGCGTCTAGCTAGACATTGCTAGGAGCTTGCTAGTCGATCACTTTGCTACTCGGGCTATGGCCAAGGGTGATGTCCCTATGTATAGAGAGACTACTAGTGTACTTATATTTTGAGTAGCCTATGATGTATATGAGTTTTGGAACCTGAAATTATAGTTTTTATATTTCTTCTTGATGTGAAATTTTTGGATTGGTTACTCTTTGTTCCTCTGTTGATAGTATTTGGACTTATACTTTGCTCTCATATCAGGATATGATTTTTCTATGTTTTTCTCCTATCGACTTGCTTTCTTGTAGACGCCTTATATACTGCAGGTGTATGGCGGGTCTGTGCACGTACCGGATATGCTTCCGCTGGTACCCGGGCGTGACAGCGACTCCCTTGCCGCGATCCCGTGCCTCCGCTGGTGCCGAAGGCTCTGAAATAAAACCACGAAACAGGGGGCGTGAGAACTATTGAATAATAGTTCCCAATGGGCAATTACTGACTTCATTAAAATGCGCCACTAGACCCAAAAGCTACAAAAAGGGGTCAGTGTAAGTATAAACAAAAGCGATGAGTACAACTAGTAAATAAACATGAATACCTGCTACCACAAGATATTTCTACTTAGCATGATTTTGCTCAAGTAATAAAAAGGCTACACTAGCATGAATGTACCAAATCATTACTAGTATGATGTTCATAAGCTAAATAGTAAAGATGTCATTGTTTACTATTCTAGTCAATATCCACATGGCATGATGAATGCTCAAAGTCAAAACTGAAGAGACCCGCCCGAAGGTTGTCTGGCCCTTAGACCCATCCGTAGGCTGTCTGGCCGATGCCGTGCCTAATGGCCCCATGGTAGTCAACATCCCCACTCTAGGAATGAGCCTTTCCCACGGCAATCCACTTCGGCGCCGAATCCCGCACGGTGAATATGTATCACGATGGCCATCTCCGGAGTGCCGGCTTGTAGGGAACGACCCTCACAAGCATGTGCAAATGAGCACAATGGTAAGTAACCAAAAGATCCGTCTCAAGTACCAAGTCCTCTTGTCTAACAATATGGAATACGTCACATCTCTCATAGGCCTATCTCTATATCATCACGTCTCTAACATGGAATATAAAAGATGTCAATGGCCTATCACTAAGTCTCGGATAACAGTTGCATAGTTTGCTAGTTCAAGTGTCCCTTTATGACACTTTTGGTCTCTATGTCCAAGCATGATAATTATGATCATGAATGCATAATTTTAATCATTTTCATCGTACGAGACAAGTACCCAACTCGCAAAAGAACCACTTCTCACATGCATGCTAAAACCCAGAATACCCTACTATATAGAGTGAAAATTTTATGATACATAAAGCATGCATTTTAAGTGTTCTAAAATTCACATAAATCCCATTTAACATGAATATGCAATCAAATTGACGTTACGACAAGTATAGAATACATAGGGGCCATTTCGCCCCGATTTCATGAAGTCAAACCTACCACAACTCTTGCGACCCTTCGTTTGCTCCGATAAAGGTGCCCACTAGCTTCCTTGTCACGCCCCGGGACCGGCAGAGGCCCTCCCAGTAGCGCGCCCAGACCCGCCATATGTCTACACATATAAGGCGTCTACAACAATAGCGAAAATAAAGCAAGAGATGATTCACAACTAGAGATATCAGAGCAAGTACACAACTATAATTTATGATAAGGGTAGATGGAACAACTAAGTAATAAAGAGGAAACATAAAGTTATACAATAACCATTTCAAAAGTACACAAAATGGGTGGTCTCTATTACACTGGTACAGCTCTCAACCTCTCCAAAAAGAAAACAATGAGAGGTAGACCACCTATGAACGCGTCCCTCGAAGCCAAGCTAACTCGAGGCGATACCCTTTCCGCGGTCCCTAGCCTCTCCCGGCGTGAAAGGCTCTGAAATAACATAGAAAAAAGGGCGTGAGAACTATAATTTATAGTTCCCAGTGGGCAATTACTGACCTCAGCTCAATGCACCACTAGGCCCTAAAAGAAAATGGTAAGTACAAAAAGCAACAATAATAATAAATGGATTGCATTTATGGAAGCATGATTAAAATGCTAAACTACTATATCGCAAATAACATGATGTCAAATGTGTTGTACATCTACTTTATCAAAATGAAGTATGTCCAAGCATGACTAATATGTCCCAACATAACGAGCAAGTAGGTATCATAAACCACTATATCAATGTATGATGAATATGCTCTATCATGGCAGCAAAGTATACTATGATGCAACAATTAAGACTATCATGTATACTACAAGTCCCAACACTATTCTATAAGCATGTCAAGGTAATCAAACTATTAAGCCTATCTAGTAGTGATAGTCATTTCCCGGTTCAATGTCATTGTTTCCAACATATTCTAGGACCTACATAGTGTAGTCCAGCTTGTGCCACCTAAGTGTCGGTGGTAGCTCCAGCATTCCGACTCTAGGAATGAGTCTATCCCTTCCGACCCCGTAGGTTTCTGATACCGCACGAGCAAGCATAAGTCGCATAGGCCAACTCCGGAGTGCCGGCTTGTAGGGAGCGACCCTCACAAGCATGTGCGAATGAGCACAAATGGCAAACAAGCGTAATCATCGTCTCAAGTACCCAATCATCATATCTCTAACATGGTAATAGTCACTATCACAATGTGAAGTTCCAATATTTACTAAGTTTAGTGCCCCTTTATGACACTTAGACATTTCGATGTACAGGCATGTTCCAATTCTCTCAATGGCCCTATCCACAAGGTTCACACATAACCTTAGCTCAATGCCGCTTTATGACATTAGCTCATAATTTCATATGTCAATCTAGTCCAATGCCCCTTTATGGCATTATAATAATTCCATATCCAACTAGGATTTAAGTCCAATGGCACTTTATATAGATCAATTCTACTATATAAACAAGAACCCAAGTTTACCATAAGAATGCTAATGCACACATAAGCCTCATATGCAAGTTCCCTACTTTATAGGGGTCCAAAAATACAATGTATGTAACATAGGCATTTTAAGCATTCTAAAATTCATAATAAATACATTTATCATGGAAATGCATGAATTTCTACTTTACGAAGCATAAAACATTGGATATGAGAATTCTCATATGCTAGCCTAGGTCAAACCCACCGAACCGTGTCGAAACCCTTTGTTTCGCCGAACGGAGTTGTCCACAAATCTCTAAGTACTCTAAAGGTAAGGAGCGAAGAGATAAACAAACGTTACAAGCAATTCTAGGTTCAAACATTAACCACAACAAGCAAAGAGACAAAAACTCACCTAGGGAGTAGAAAATCTCTCTCAAGCTCCAAAAGAGAGCTAGATCCCTTCCAATCCGACCAAATGGAAGATTCTAAACCAAGTAATTGAGCCTTAAAAGCCCTAGAATCAAAATGCCCAAAATCAACCCTAAAATCACATTCTAGGGTTTGATCTACCATAAACCAACAAAACTCAAATTTAGAGGGAGAGAATGGGCTACCAATCTCTTAGAAGCTTCAAACCAAGCTCAAAGTCCTCAAACTTCAAGGATCTTCCCTTAACTATGCTCCAAATCTAAGCTCCAAGCTTCAACCATGGTGGAGATGCACAAAGAGGGAAAATAGGAAGATTAATCCACCAAAATCCAAGCAAAAAGGGGTATAAATCCAAAGAGGAAGAAGAGAGGAGGTCCCTACCTTCTCCTCCACTTGTTCCAGCTCAGGGAGAGCTCTAGGGGGCGTGGGGATACAAATAGAGTTGCTACAATAGCAATTACACCCCTGCAGAACCGTCTGTTCAAAATCTGTCACTGCGTACCGGTACACTGGTCCACGTACCGGTACACATCCCACGAAAAGGCCAAACCCGAGCCTCGGGTTTGCCTCAAAACTGCCTGTGTACCGGTACACGGGCCTGCGTACCGGTACAACCATCAACCCTATACCGGGACAGCCATCAACCCTGTACCGGTACACTGCCCGCTAAAGGCTACCCGAGAGGTGACCAAAAATTCGACTTTTCGGGTTTTGGAGCTAAGCTTTAAACCTCACTCCTCGGGATTCGAACCATCGGTCGGAACACTATCTACCACCCACCAGAAAGTCTGGAAAAACTCAGAACACATCCAATCACTCGAATCTCGCAATTTGCGAAGGTCCAGTGTGTTACATTCACCCATCCTAAAAAGGTGTTTCGTCCGCGAAACTCAAAAAGTAAAGTACCTCAAGCCTCCATCTGAAACAGATGGGGATAGCGCTCCCGCAATGCGCTCTCCAACTCCCAAGTGGCCTCACGCTCGTCGTCGTTGCTCCAAAGCATCTTCACGTAGGAAATCTCACGGTTCCGCAATCTCTTCACCTCGCGAGCCAAAATCCTCAAAGGTTGCTCCTCAAAGCTCAAATCATCCATCAGCTCCAAAAGTGTGGCGTCTAACACGTTAGCCGGATCATGGATGTACTTCCGAAGGACCGATACATGAAAGACATTGTGTACACCCGATAGGTTCGGAGGTAACGCAAGTCGATAAGCTACCGGGCCTACACGCTCCAAAATCTCATACGGTCTAATGTATCGGAGGCTTAACTTGCCCCGGATTCCAAATCTTCTAATCCCTCTGGTCGGCGAGACTTTCAAGAAGACATGGTCTCCAATCTGAAACTCCAAGTTCCGTCGACGCTTGTCAGTATAACTCTTTTGCCTACTTTGGCTGTCAACAGTCGCTCCCTAGCAATGCGAACACCTTGTCCTCAGCTTCCTGGAGCACATATGGGCCTAAAGCCAATCTTTTGCTAACTTCATTCCAATGAAGTGACGATCTACACTTCCGTCCATAGAGTGCCTCGAAAGGTGCCATCTTGATGCTTGCTTGATAACTGTTGTTATAAGCAAACTCTGCCATCGGTAGATGCTGCGACCATCCTCCCTGGAAGTCAATCACGCAGGCTCGAAGCATGTCCTCGAGAGTCTGTATAGTACGCTCCGACTGCCCGTCACTCTGAGGGTGGAAAGCTGTACTGAAGTCCAAACGCGTACCCAGAGCGTCCTGTAAGCTCCTCCAAAAGTGGGATACAAAACGGGGGTCTCGATCTGAAACGATAGAAGTAGGTACCCCGTGCAATCGCACAATCTCATCCAAGTATACCTGTGCGAGTCTCTCACCAGTCCAAGTAGTGTGGATAGGTATGAAATGTGCCGATTTCGTCAATCTATCCACAATCACCCAAATAGCGTCATACCCGGCCTGTGAGCGAGGCAATCCCATCACGAAATCCATGGTGATCTTTTCCCATTTCCACACTGGAATCGGTAGACTGTGCAACTTTCCTGCAGGAACTCGGTGTTCAGCCTTCACCCGTTGGCAAGTTAAACATCTAGCAACAAACTCACCAACATCCTTTTTCATCCCGGGCCACCAATAAAGCAACTTTAAGTCCTTATACATCTTGGTGCCTCCCGGATGTATAGCATACGGTGCTCGGTGTGCCTCTTGAAGAATTTCTTCTCTAAGTGCCGATTCCGCCGGTACACAGATCCGTCCACGGAAGCGCATTAGTCCAACGCCGTCCACAGAAAAGTCATCGGTGCAACCATCAATCATCTTAGCTCGAATCCTTTGCAACTCCACATCGGAGACTTGCTTTTCTTTAATTCTTTCCACAAGTGTAGGTTGCACCACCAAAGTCATCAGTCTCAAAGGTGTATCTGGAGCCACCACCTCCAACTCCAACTGCTTCATCTGCTCGATCAACGGCGGTTGAGTAACCACGAGCATCGCTAAGTTTTCCGTCGATTTTCTACTTAGCGCATCCGCCACCACATTAGCCTTGCCCGGGTGGTAAAGAATAGTCAAGTCGTAATCCTTGAGTAGCTCCAACCATCTGCGCTGCCTCATGTTCAACTCCTTCTGAGTGAATAAATATTTTAAACTTTTGTGATCCGTATATACTTCGCATCGCTCGCCGTACAAGTAATGGTGCCATAGCTTCAATGCAAAGACCACGGCCGCCAACTCCAAATCATGAGTAGGGTAGTTTCTTTCATAATCCTTCAACTGGCGAGATGCATACGCGATCACTTTCCCGTCCTGCATCAAGACACAACCCAATCCATTAAAGAAAGCATCACTATAAATCACATACCCTGCTCCAGCAGTTGGCAAGGTTAGGATCGGGGCGGTCGTCAATCTCTGCTTCAACTCTTGGAAGCTCCTCTCACACACATCATTCCAAACGAGCTTGGTGCCTTTATGCGTGAGCCTCGTGAGGGGAGCAGACAACTTTGCAAATCCCTCGACAAACCGTCGGTAGTAGCCGGCCAAACCAATGAAACTTCGTATCTCGGTAACACTCGTCGGCCTCGGCCAATCCTTGATGGCTTTAATTTTCCTCGGGTCCACGGCTATACCTGATCCTGAAATCAAATGGCCCAAAAACGCCACCTCTCCAAGCCAAAACTCACACTTCTTCAATTTGGCATAGAGCTTCTTTTCCCGAAGAACTTGAAGTACAAGTCTCAAGTGTTCCTCATGATCCGTATCATTTCGAGAATAGACCAAAATGTCGTCGATGAATACTATGACGAACCTGTCTAGATAAGGCTTGAAAACACGGTTCATTAGATCCATAAAAGCCGCCGGAGCATTAGTAAGCCCAAATGGCATAACGGTAAACTCATAATGTCCATACCGTGTTCTAAAAGCCGTTTTCGACACATCCTCAGGCTTGATCTTCAATTGGTGGTATCCCGACTGCAAGTCGATCTTGGAATACACACTAGATCCCTGGAGCTGATCAAATAAATCATCAATCCTCGGTAACGGATATTTATTCTTGATCGTGACTTTATTGAGTTCACGATAATCCACGCACAAGTGAAGCGATCCATCCTTCTTCTTGACAAATAGGACTGGTGCTCCCCAAGGTGACACACTCGGTCGCACAAAACCCTTGTCCAGAAGATCTTGCAACTGTGCCTTCAGCTCCTTCAACTCCGCCGGTGCCATCCTATAAGGCGCCTTTGAGATTGGAGTAGCCCCGGGAACGAGATCTACCACAAACTCAATCTCCCTATCAGGTGGCATGCCTGGAAGCTACGCTGGAAACACATCTCCAAACTCCCGCACGATGGGGATGTCCTTAATCCTAGGGGCGTCTGCATCGCCCTGCAACACAATAGTAGCCAAATAGGCCATGCAGCCTCTGCTGATCAACTGTCTAGCTCGAGAGGACCTAATCGTCATCGCAAACAGCGAACTCTGGCATTCTCGGTACACAACCTCTGCCTGCCCCGGCTCTCTAAACGTCACAGTTCGATTCTTGCAATCGATAGTGGCGTAGTATTTGGTCAACCAATCCATTTCCAAAATAATATCAAACTCTCCGAGTTTATGCAAAGCTAGCAAGTCCACGGGCATGACCCAATCTCCAACCCGAACAGGGCAACGTGGGCAAAACTCTCGAATATCCAAAGAGTGATTGGGTACTACGACTCATCCCGGATGCAACAAAGATGTCAGTGGGATGCCATGCAACTCGGCAAACAGCCGGTCTATGAATGAATGCGATGCACCGGTATCAAATAATGCTCGAACTCGAATACCATAAAGTAAAATGATACTTGCGACCACATTCTCGGTTGCTGCCGCCTTCTCAGTCTGGGCCGCGTACATGCACCCACTCGGGGCCTGTCGTGACCCCTCCGCCTGCCGTTGAACTGGCGGCCGCCCAGCCTAGTGATGCGCAGAAAGTGTCCCCTGGCTGGGACCCGGTAAAGTTGGTGCAGATGCCGAAGATGGCGCTGGTGCTGGACCCCTCGGGCAGTCCAACTGGAAGTGGCCCTCCTGGCCACACAAGTAGCACCTGCCCCGACTGCATAAACACTGCCGTGGAAAATGGGGACCACCGCAGATCACGCAGCGCGGAGCCTGGCGTCGATCAGGTCCTCCTCGCTGAGTAGACTGGCCGCGTCCTCGCGACTGGCTTTGGTGTCTCGGATGTCTCGGCAGCCTCCCTGAGTGCGCCTGACTCGCACCCTCAGCCGCGGGCCTCTTGCCTTTCTCTTTGTCTAAGGCCTCTCGCCGCTCCTGCAGGTCTGCTGCTCCACTCTCCACTATGAGTGTGAGGTTCACAACCTCCCAGTAGGTTTGGAAGTTGGAAGACTGAACAAATCGGAAGATTGAAGGCCGCAATCCCCGCTCAAAGATGTGGGCCTTGTCCTCGTCGTCCCGAACAACGAAGGGCACACAATGAAGAAGCCGGGAGAACTCTCTCTCGTACTCGGCCACCGTCCTGTCTCCCTGGTGCAGGTTGCGCAGATCCTGCTCCATCTTCCTCTTGACACTGTCAAGGAAGTAATGCTCTGGTAGGAGTTCCTTGAACCCCTTCCAAGAAATCGCCGTCAGATCCGTGCTGGGGTTGTCCTGGATGTCCAACCACCATCTGTAGGCCTCGCCGTCCAAATGATGTGTGGCGAGCCACACTCTATCCCTCTCCTCGACGAAGGTATCCCGAAACAACTTCTCCATATAGATAAGCCATTTCTCCACGATCCAGTGATCCACGTTCTCCCCGTCAAAGGTCCGGGGGCTGCATCTCCTGAACTCACTGAGACGCTCCATAAGCCGATCCCGCTCAGCTCCCTCAACCATCACGGGGAAAACCGCCCCCGCTACAGATGCTCGCGCTGGTGGTGCCGTAATGTCCTCCTCCCGAGGTGCCGCCGCTGGTGCCGTCCTAGAAGCGTCGAGTGCAGGAGACGACACCCTGGGCGCAACCACCTCCACTGGTGTGGGTGGTGTAGGGACCTGGGTCTCCCTGGTAGTCGCCTGCTGCAGCAGAATGTCCTCCAGGCGCTTCATTCGCGCCTCCTGTCGAAGCGCCGTATCCGCCTACCGTGTCACCAAATCAGTGAGGGCTGCCAGCTAGCCCCTTAACTCACGGACCTCGCCGAATCCGGAGGGAGCGGAGGTCTCAGCCTCCACAAAATGTGTCGCATCGTCCGCCCTCACAGATTGAGAGCGCGTAATCGGCATTGTCACTACAAAACATAAAAGCACAAGTTAGTAAGCCACGCTATCGAATCCTCGCTCAAATAACAATACCCAAATCATGCGAAAGTAAGAAAGTGTTATCCACAACCAACTCCCGATGTTACGTTGTCAGCCGCCAACGTAACCCTCCGCGAAGTTAGAAACCAGACACTCCGATTAAACTTTAACTTTTTAGAGTTGTCATAAAACCCAATCATAATACTTTCGCTCACAAGTCAAGTAGACCTCGTCTCTCACGAGCCTATTTCCTATAGTCCAACCGGCCTAAGGTTTGCTAGGTCCTCTAACACTCAACCCTAGGCTCTGATACCAAATTAATCTGTCACGCCCCGGGACCGGCAGAGGCCCTCCTGGTAGCGCGCCTAGACCCGCCATATGTCTACACATATAAGGCGTCTACAACAACAGCAGAAATAAAGCAAGAGATGATTCGCAACTAGAGATATCAGAGCAAATACACAACTATAATCTATAATAAGAGTAGATGGAACAACTAAGTAATAAAGAGAAAACATAAAGTTATATAATAACCATCTCAAAAGTACACAAAATGGGTGGTCTCTATTACACTGGTACAGCTCTTAACCTATCGAAAAAGAAAACAACGAGAGGTACACCACCTATCAATGCGTCCCTCGAAGCCAAGCAAACTCGAGGCGATACCCTTTCCGCGGTCCCTAGCCTCTCCCGGCGTGGAAGGCTCTGAAATAACATCAAGAAAAAGAGGGCGTGAGAACTATAATTTATAGTTCCCAGTGGGCAATTACTGACCTCAGCTCAATGCACCACTAGGCCCCAAAAGAAAATGGTAAGTCCAAAAAGCAACAATAATAATAAATGGATTGCATTTATGGAAGAATGATTAAAATGCTAAACTACTATGTCGCAAATAACATGATGTCAAATGTGTTGTACATCTACTTTATCAAAATGAAGTATATCCAAGTATGACTAATATGTCCAAACATAACGAGCAAGTAGGTATCATGTAATGCACTGGATCTTAGCAAATTGCAAGATTCGAGTGTTTGATCTGTATGTGGAGCCTTTCCACAGTTTTTGGAGGGTCGTTGATAGTGTCCCGACCCCTGGCACGCATCCCGAGGATGTTGGAGTAGGACTTGGCACCAAAATTCCAAAATCGGAATTTTTGGACAGCTCTCGGGTAGCCTGCAGCAGGGCTTGTACCGGAACAAGACTGGCCTTGTACCGGTACAAGGGTTGATGGTTGTACCGGTACAGCCATCGGGCTTGTACCGGTACAGAGCCGCAGACCGAGCAACCCGAGCTTCGGGTTTGCATTTTCGTCGGCCTTGTACCGGTACAAGAACCCGTGTACCGGTACAAGGAGGCAGTTTTTGTGCAGTTTGAAACTGCAGGGGGTTTTGTGCGTTTGTAGCCTTCTATAAGTAACCCCACGCCCCTAGGGCATCTCCTGAGCTTGGAACCTGCAGGGAGAAAGGTGAGGAAGCCCTCCACACCTTCCTTTGTGGTTTCTTTGATTTTGGTTGGGGTTTTAAGAGATTAAACCTTCTTTTTTTGCTCCTTTTGCTTGTTGGAAGCTTTTCCACCATTGGAGCTTGATTTTGGAGCTTGGTAGAGGGAAGATCTTGGGACTTGGATAGTTTAGAGCTTGGATTGAAGCTTCTAAGAGGTAAGCAACATGTTCTCTCCCTCTAGATTCAAGTTTTATTGAAGATTTTGAGATGAAACCCTAGA